>NC_082736.1:22352386-22357362 GCF_030144855.1 Hypanus sabinus | reverse complement strand
GTTTTGCATGGAGGGGAATTGAGAGTTATGGGGAAAAGGCAGGTGGGGGGGAGGGTGAATCCGTGGCCGGCTCCTGCTCTCATTTCCTATGTCCGTACGTTCACATTCCCTCTCCCCCGCCCTGCTGGAGGCCGGTTAGATGTCAACGTTTCCGAGAAGCTTGGGTGGGTTCACGGTTGGGGCGGTGGTCCCGGTGCGGATCAATGGGACCATCAGGCAAACCCTTCGGCACGGACGAGGCGTACTGAAGCCCTCTGGTACAGCGAAGGCTCTGCCCTGCACGCCGGACACATCATCCCGCAGAGCAGGTTTCAAAAACAAGTGCAGAACATCGTCTTTCAGACCCTCCTCTGGCCGACAGCGAGCCTCTGCCTGCCTCTCCCAGCCACGGGCCCTGTGTCGCTCATCGAACAGGCCATTCGGCCCGCGCCGCCTGTGCTGGACACGCCCCCAAATTAAACCCATGGCGGCCGGCGTGTTGGTAAAAACTGCTTCTTCAGAAAGCCACGTGGAGACACGGGAAGCTCTGCAGATGCTGGAGGCAGACGGCCTGTCACGGAGATAGAGGAGGGACGCGCTCAGACCGAAGGTTTGAGGTGTGTCTATTTTAACGCAAGAAGTGTGGTGAACAAAGCCGATGAGTTTAGAGCAGGCCTTGGAGATCTGATGTGGTGGCCATTACAGAGACTTGGGTGGCTCAGGGACAGGAATGGTGACTTCAAGTGCCGGGTTTTGGATGTTTTAGAAAGGACGGGGGGGGGGAGGCAAAAGAGGTGGGGGTGTGGCCCTGTTGATCAGAGACCGTGTCACGGCTGCAGAAAAGGAGGACGCCATGGAGGGGTTGTCTGCAGAGTCTCTGTGGGTGGAGGTTAGGAACAGGAAGGGGTCAATAACTCTACTGGGTGTTTTTTATAGGCTGCCCAATGGTAACAGGGACATCGAGAAGCAGATAGGGAGACAGATTCTGGAAAGGTGTAATAATAACAGGGTTGTTGTGGTGGGAGATTTTTATTTCCCAAATATTGATTGGCACGTCCCTAGAGTGAAGGGTTTAGATGGGGTGGAGTTTATTAGGTGTGTTCAGGAAGGTTTTGTGACACAATATGTAGATAAGCCTACAAGAGGAGAGGCTGTACTTGATCTGGTATTGGGAAATGAACCTGGTCAGGCGTCAGATCTCTCAGTAGGAGAGCATTTTGGAGATAGTGATCACAATTCCATTTCTTTTACCATAACATTGGAGAGGGATGGGAACAGACAAGTTCGGAAAGCGTTTAATTGGAGTAAGGGGAAATATGAGGCCATCAGGCAGGAATGTGGGAGCATAAGTTGGGAACAGATGTTCTCAGGGAAATGTACGGAAGAATTGTGGCAAATGTCCAGGGGATATTTGCGTGACGTTCTGCATAGGTACGTTCCAATGAGACAGGGAAAGGATGGTAGGGTCCAGGAACCGTGGTGTACAAAGGCTGTTGAAAATCTAGTCAAGAAGGAAAGAGCTTATGAAAGCTTCAAAAAACTAGATAATGAGAGAGATCTAGAAGATCTAGCAGGAAGGAGCTGAAGAAAGAAATTAGGAGAGCCAGAAGGGGCCATGAGAAGGCCTTGGCAGACAGGATTAAAGAAAACCTCAAGGCATTCTCCAAGTATGTGAAGAACAAGAGGATAAGACGTGAGAGAATAGACCAAACAAGTGTGAGAGTGGGAAAGTGTGTATGGAACTGGAGGTGACAGCAGATGTACTTAATGAATACCTTGCTTCAGTATTCACTGCGGAAAAGGATCTTGGCAATTGTAGGGACGATTTACAGCAGATTGAAAAGCTTGAGCATGTAGATATTAAGAAAGAGATGTGCTGGAGCTTTTGGGAAGCATCAAGTTGGATAGGTCACTGGGACCGGGGATGTACCCCAGGCTACTGTGGGAGGCGAGGGAAGAGATTGCTGAGCCTCTGGCGATAATCGTTGCATCATCAATGGGGACGGGAGAGGTCCCGGAGGATTGGAGGGTTGCGGATGTTGTTCCTTTATTCAAGAAAGGGAGTAGAGATAGCCCAGGAAATTATAGACTGGCGAGTCTTACTTCAGTGGTTGGTAAGTTGATGGAGAAGATCCTGAGAGGCAGGATTTGTGAGCATTTGGAGAGGTATAATATGATTAGGAATAGTCAGCATGGCTTTGTCAAGGGCAGGTCGTGCCTCACGAGCCTGATTGAATTTTTTGAGGATGTGACTAAACACATTGATGAAGGAAGAGCAGTAGATGTAGTGTATATGGATTTCAGCAAGGCATTTGATAAGATAGCCCATGCAAGGCTTATTGAGATAGTAAGGAGGCATGGGATCCAAGGAGACATTGCTTTGTGGATCCAGAACTGACTTGCCCACAGAGGCAAAGAATGGTTGTAGACAGGTCATATTCTGCATGGAGGTCGGTGACCAGTGGTGTGCCTCAGGGATCTGTTCTGGGACCCCTTCTCCCTTTAAATCTTTTTATTAATTTTTAAGCAAACATAAATGAAACATGAATACAAAGAGTTTGAGAGTGCATAGTTAATAGTTTAAGTAGGCATTCAAATATATAATAATCAATATATATAACCTCCCAAACTCACAGTATTTATGAACAAAAGAAATTTTTTAAAAAACCCAAAAAAAAGAGAAGAAAAAAAAAACACTAACTAACAAGGGCCATTGCATAATGTCAGATATACACAGTAGCATCAATAACTCCGCACCTCCATCCAAATAATTAAGGATAATAAAAGTGAGGTTTAGGAAAAGACAATTTAACTCATATGAAAATGTTGAATAAATGGTCTCCAAGTTTCTTCAAATTTAACTGAAGGATCAAAGACAACACTTCTAACTTTTTCTAAGCTCAAACAAGAGATAGTTTGAGAAACCCACTGAAATATAGTTGGAGGATTAATTTCTTTCCAATTCAATAAAATAGATCTTCTAGCCATTAATGTAACAAATGCAATCATCTGTTGAGATGAGGGGGATAAACGACTATTATCCACCATTGGTAAACCGAAAATTGCAGTAATAGGATGTGGTTGCAATTTGATATTCAGAACTGTTGAAATAATACCGAAAGTATCTTTACAATAATTTTGCAAACAAGGGCAAGACCAAAACATGTGAGTCAATGAAGCGACTTCAGAATGACATCTGTCACAGGTTGGATTAACATAAGAATAAAATAGAGCAAGTTTATCCTTGGACATGTGAGCCCTATGTACAACCTTAAATTGTATTAGGGCATGTTTAGCACAAATAGAAGACGAATTGACTAATTGTAAAATTTTCTCCCACTGCTCAGTGGATATAAGACAATGAAGTTCTTTTTCCCATTCCTTCTTAATTTTTTCTGATACTTCTGGCTGTATTTTCATGATCTTATTATAAATGGTGGCTACTAAACCCTTCCGACAGGGATTCAGAGCTAAAAAAATTTCCGTAATGTCCATTGGACATAGTTTCAGAAAAGACTGTAACCCATTATACAAAAAATTTCTAACTTGCAAATATCTAAAAAAATGAGTTTTGGGTAAATTATATTTATTAGATAGCTGTTCAAAGGACATAGCGTTATCATCCAGAAACAGATCACGAAAACATGTTATACCTTTTGTTTTCCATAAAGGAAGTTTGATCCATAAAAGAGGGCCAAAAAAAAAGTTAGATTTTATAGGGCTTAATAAGATAAACTTATTCAAACCAAAAAATTTACGAAATTGAAACCAAATTTGCAATGTATATTTGACTATAGAATTAGTTATTTGTTTATTCAACTTAGATAAAGAAAAAGGAAGTGAAAATCCTAAAATTGAAAACAATGAAAAATCTTGTACAGATTTACATTCCAAATTTACCCATTGTGGGCAAGATACTATAATCGATTCTTGTGCCCAAAATATTAAATATCGTATATTAACTGCCTAATAGTAAAATCTCAAGTTTGGCAAAGTCAAACCACCCTCCTTCTTAGGTTTCTGTAAATATTTTTTGCCTAGTCTGGGATTTTTATTCTGCCACAGATAAGAAGATATTTTGGAGTCAATAATATCAAAAAAAGATTTAGGAATAAAAATTGGTAATGCCTGAAATAAATATAAGAATTTGGGTAATACCATCATCTTAATAGCATTAATTCGACCAACCAATGACAAAGATAGTGGGGACCTGGGACCCCTTCTCTTCGTGATCTTTATAAATGACCTGGATGAGGAAGTGGAGGGATGGGTTAGTAAGTTTGCTGATGACACAAAGGTTGGAGATGTTGTGGACAGTGTGGAGGGCTGTCAGAGGTTACAGCGGGACATTGATAGGATGCAGAACTGGACTGAGAAGTGGCAGATGGAGTTCAACCCAGATAAGTGTGAGGTGGTTCATTTTGGTAGGTCAAATATGATGGCAGAATATAATATTAATGGTAAGACTCTTGGCAGTGTGGAGGATCAGAGGGATCTTGGGGTCTGAGTCCATAGGACACTCAAAGCTGCTACACAGGTTGACTCTGTGGTTAAGAAGGCGTACGGTGTATTGGCCTTCATCAATCGTGGGACTGAGTTTAGGAGCCGAGAGGTAATGTTGCAGCTACATAGGACCCTGGTCAGACCCCACTTGGAGTACTGTGCTCAGTTCTGGTCGTCTCACTACAGGAGGGATGTGAAAACCATAGAAAGGGTGCAGAGGAGATTTACAAGGATGTTGCCTGGATTGGGGAGCATGCCTTATGAGAATAGGTTGAGTGAACTCGGCCTTTTCCCCTTGGAGTGACGGAGGATGAGAGGTGACCTGATAGAGGTGTACAAGATGATGAGAGGCATTGATCATGTGGATAGTCAGAGGCTTTTTCCCGGGGCTGAAATAACTAGCATGAGAGGGCACAGGTTTAAGGTGCTGGGGAGTAGGTACAGAGGAGATGTCAGGGGTAAGTTTTTTACTCAGAGAGTGGTGAGTGCGTGGA
>NC_082736.1:22144886-22347386 GCF_030144855.1 Hypanus sabinus | reverse complement strand
AACCTGGACCACTCTCAGTCTGACCTCTGCCCTTTGACCCTACCAGGAGCCAAAGCATAAAGCCCTGACCCCAGCCCACAGAGCTCTCTGGGTCATTGGGAGGGGCGAGGCTCCGGACCCTTTGGCAGTTTTGGAGGGGATAGTTTTTAGAAGAGCATTAATAACGATAATAACTTGTCATCGATCTACTTTCATACAAGTGGCGCAGTGGGAATTATTTAACCGCGAGGTATGCTCTCCCAGAGCTTTGCCACACCCGGTCTGGGGTCCGTGTTCAGGCAAACTGCCCCCAGCCACGTAGATTACCAAGGACCTAGAAAAGCCAGCCTGATCCATCAGCGTAACGTCTGGGTCAGAATTAGGCCATTCAGCCCATCGAGTCTGCCGTTCCATCATGGCTGAGTTATTACCCTTCTCAACCACACTGCCCTGGCTTCCCCCCGTGACCTTTGACGCCCTGACTAATCAAGAACTTATCACCCTCCGCTTTAAATATCCTCAATGACTCAGCCTGCACCGTCATCCATGGCCACAAATTCCACAGATTCACCGCCCTCTGGCTAAAGAAATGTACCCCTCACCCACCTCAACTCTGCTCTAAAGGGACGCCGCTCTATCCCGAGGCAGCGCCCTCTGGGAGCGTGTGGAAAACCGGTGGGAACCTCTGCCCCCCCCCAGCCAGGCTGGAGCGGGAGCTGAGCCGGTTCTCTGCAATGCTTTCCGAGCGGATATGCAGCCCCGTGTGACTTGCAGGAAGGGAGAATGAGCTAAGAGCTGTGCTTGGTTCACGAGGGGCAGAACTATAAAGAGTTGTCAAAGCAAACATTGCTCCGACACATGGAAGGTCCAGCTGATGAATCACTGCCTGTGCGCTCCCAGAGAATCTTGTGACAGGCCCAGTATCTTTGTGGTTTGCTTGTTTCTTAGTTACAGGGCCCGCTGCTGCAAACATTTGGCTCCTGCCAGGCATCGGCAGTATCCTGTGGTTATCTTGATTCATTCCCTGCTCCTTGCAGGGGTTCAGCCGCACCCCGCCTGCCCCTGCCCGGAAGGAGTTTCCATGCTCTCCCCGTGGAGAGGGAGTGAGCAATTTCAAGTTCCTGGGGTGTCGGCATCTCCAACCTGGCCCCCGACGTCACGGAGAAGGCAAGACGGGAGGGCGTACAGGAGTGGGACGCACCAACTTGCTGAGCGGAGTCGCAGCCGCAACCTTCAACCTTGCCAGTAAGACCGAAGAGCTGATTGTGGGCTTCAGGAAGGGTAGGACGGGGAAACACGCACCGACCCTCGCAGGAGTGGAGAGAGTGTGCAGCTTCACGTTCCTGGGTGTCGACATCTCTGAGGATCTAACCAGGGCCCGACGTGTCGATGCAGCCACAAAGAAGGCGAGACAGCGGCCATATTTCATTGGGACTTGGAGGAGATTCGGTTTGTCGCTTAAAGAACACTTGAACTTCTACAGACGTACCATGGAGAGCATTCTGACAGGCTGCATCAACGTCTAGTATTGGGGAGAGAGGGGCTACTGCACCAGATCGAAAGAATCTACAGACAGCTGTAAAATTAGTCGGCTCCAACTTGGGGACCAGTCTCCTTGGTATCCAAGATACCTTCAAGGAGCGATGCCTCAGAAAGGCAGCGTCCATCATTAAGGACCCCCACCACCCAGGACGTGCCCTCTTCTCACTGCTACCATCAGGGAGGAGGTACCGGAGCCTGAAGACACACACTCAGCGATTCAGGAACAGCTTCTTCCCCTCTGCCATCAGGGAGGAGGTACAGGAGCCTGAAGACACACACTCAATGATTCAGAAACAGCTTCTTCCCCTCTGCCATCAGGGAGGAGGTACAGGAGCCTGAAGACACACACTCAACGATTCAGGAACAGCTTCTTCCCCTCTGCCATCAGGGAGGAGGTACAGGAATCTGAAGACACACACTCAACGATTCAGGAACAGCTTCTTCCCCTCTGCCATCAGGGAGGAGGTACAGGAACCTGAAGACACACACTCAGTGATTCAGGAACAGCTTCTTCCCCTCTGCCATCAGGGAGGAGGTACAGCAGCCTGAAGACACACACTCAACGATTCAGGAACAGCTTCTTCCCCTCTGCCATCAGGGAGGAGGTACAGGAATCTGAAGACACACACTCAACGATTCAGGAACAGCTTCTTCCCCTCTGCCATCAGGGAGGAGGTACAGGAACCTGAAGACACACACTCAGTGATTCAGGAACAGCTTCTTCCCCTCTGCCATCAGGGAGGAGGTACAGCAGCCTGAAGACACACACTCAACGATTCAGGAACAGCTTCTTCCCCTCTGCCATCAGGGAGGGGGTACAGGAGCCTGAAGGCACACACTCAGCGATTCAGGAACAGCTTCTTCCCCTCTGCCATCAGGGAGGAGGTACAGGAGCCTGAACACACACACTCAACGATTCAGGAACAGCTTCTTCCCCTCTGCCATCAGGGAGGAGGTACAGGAGCCTGGAGACACACACTCAGCGATTCAGGAACAGCTTCTTCCCTTCTGCCATCTGGTTTCTAAATGGACACTGAACCCACGAGCACTACCTCACTATATTTTTATTTCTGTTTTTGCACTGCTTATTTAATTTAACTATTTATATACTTACCGCAATTCACAGTTCTCTCTAGGTTATGCATTTCATCATACTGCTCCCACAAACTTAACAAACTTATTGAACCTGATTCTGATATACGTCACTGTATACAACCCTGAGATTCATTTTCTTGCGGGCATACTCAATAAACCTATAGAATAATAACCATAATTGAATCAAATTGAGTTGGCTTCATTTCTTACATCCTTCACATACATGAGTAAAGATTTTTACCTTATGTCTCCAGCTAAATGTGCAATCATAGTAATTTATAATAAATAGAACAGTTAGTGTAATATAGAGTACACTCAAGTCAGCATGAGTTCATCAGTCCGAAGTTTTCTGATGTCTCTGCCATAGTTGGATGCATCAGCAAGGGAGATGAGGCTGAGTACAGGGCGACGGTGGGAAACTTTGTCACGTGGTGTGAGCAGAATCATCTGCAGCTTAATGTGAAAAAGACTAAGGAGCTGGTGGTGGACCTGAGGAGGGCTAAGGCACCAGTGACCCCTGTTTCCATCCGAGGGGTCAGTGTGGACATGGTGGAGGATTACAAATACCTGGGGATACGAATTGACAATAAACTGGACTGGTCAAAGAACACTGAGGCTGTCTACAAGAAGGGTCAGAGCCGTCTCTATTTCCTGAGGAGACTGAGGTCCTTTAACATCTGCCGGACGATGCTGAGGATGTTCTACGAGGCTGTGGTGGCCAGTGCTATCATGATTGCTGTTGTGTGCTGGGGGAGCAGGCTGAGGGTAGCAGACACCAACAGAATCAACAAACTCATTCGTAAGGCCAGTGATGATGTGGGGGTGGAACTGGACTCTCTGACGGTGGTGTCTGAAAAGAGGATGCTGTCGAAGTTGTATGCCATCTTGGACAATGTCTCCCATCCACTCCATAATGTACTGGTTAGGCACAGGAGTACATTCAGCCAGAGACTCATTCCACCGAGATGTAACACTGAGCGTCATAGGAAGTCATTCCTGCCTGTGGCCATCAAGCTTTACAACTCCTCCCTCGGAGTGTCAGACACCCTGAGCCAATAGGCTGGTCCTGGACTTATTTCCACTTGGCATAATTAACATTATTATTTAATTATTGATGGTTTTATATTGCTATATTTCTTCACTATTCTTGGTTGGTGTGACTGTAACAAAACCCAATTCCCCCCGGGATCAATAAAGTTCATCAGTCTGATGGCCTGGTGGAAGAAGCTGTCCCGGAGCCTGTCGGTTCTGGCTTTTATGCTGCGGCACCGTTTCCCGAACGGTAGCAGCTGGAACAGTTTGTGGTTGGGGTGACTCGGGTCCCCAGTGATCCTTCGGGCCCTTTTTACACACCTGTCTCTGTAAATGTCCTGAATGGTGGGAAGTTCACATCTACAGATGTGCTGGGCTGTCCGCACCACTCTCTGCAGAGTCCTGCGATTGAGGGAGGTACAGTTCCCGTACCAGGCAGTGATACAGCCCGTCAGGATGCTCTCAATCATGCCCCTGCGATTGAGGGAGGTACAGTTCCCGTACCGGGCAGTGATGCGGTCAGTCAGGATGCCCTCAATCATGCCCCTGCGATTGAGGGAGGTACAGTTCCCGTACCGGGCAGTGATACAGCCAGTCGGGATGCTCTCAATCATGCCCCTGTAGAAAGTCCTTAGGATTTGGGGGCCCACACCAAACTTCCTCAACGGTCTGAGGTGAAAGAGGCGCTGTTGTACCTTTTTCACCGCACAGAACCAATGAAAGACCTCCTAACTAGGGTGTTCCGCTGGAATGCAGAAGACAACTAGCTGTTAATAACAACAAATCAATAAGCAATAAATATTGAGAGCATGAGGGGAAGGATCCTCGACGGAGGAAGGAAGGGTTAGGGCCTCATTCGCACCTGCCAAATACGGAAAAGTCTGCATCGAGTGGAGGTCTCTGGCTGTAAGATCCGGCTCTCGGATCCGAAGGAACTTTAAAGCCGAGAGGAGGAGGAATTTCTTTCACAGTGTCATAGAAACTGGAAAGGCAGTCCCTTTGGCCCATCTAGTCCTCGCCAAACCATTAATCTGCCCAGTCCCGTCAACCTGCGTCCGCACCTCGGCCCTCCGTACCCCTCCCATCCTCCTACCCGTCCAAACTTCCTAAACATTGAAATCAAACTCACATCCACCACTTGTGCCGACAGCTCATTCCACACCCTCGCCACCCTCTGAGTGAAGGAGTTTCCCCTCATGTTCCCCTTTAACCTCTCACCTTTCACCTTTAACCCATGGCCTCTCATTGTCATCCCACACAAACACAGTGGAAAAGCATTTACCCTATCTATACCCCTCATAATTCTGTATACCTCTCTCAAATCTCCTCTCAATCTTCTACATTCCAAGGAATAAAGTCCTAACCTGTTCAATCTTTCCCTATAACTCAGGTCCTCCAGACCCGGCAACATCCTTGTAAATTTTCTCTGCACTCTTTCGACCTTATTTACATCTTTCCTGTAGATCGGTGACCAAAACTGCACTCAATACTCCAAATTAGGCCTCACCGACGTCTTCTACAACTTCAACATAACATTCCATCCCCTGTACTCTACATTGATTTACGAAGGCCAATGTGCCAAAAAGCTTTCTTTACGACCCAATCCACCTGTGACTCCACTTTCAATGAATTATGGGCCTGTATTCCCAGATCCCTCTGTTCTACCTCACTCCTCAGTGCCCGACCGTTCACTGCGTAAGACTGACCTTGATTGGTTTGACACCTCACACTTGTCTGCATTGAGTCCACCTGTTATTTTTTCTGCCCATTTTTTCCCAGCTGGTCCAGATCCCTCGGGAAGCCAGGATAGTCTTCCTCGCTGTCCACCACACCCCCAGTCTCGGTGTCATCCACAAATTTGCTGATCCCGTTAACCACGTTATCACCCAGATCATTGGTATAGATGACAAACAATAATGGACCCAGTACCGATCCCTGCGGCACTCCACGAGTCACAGGCCTCTGGTCAGAGCTCGCTAAAGTCCACGCAGACAACACCCCCTGCCTTGCCTTCATCAACTATCCTGGTAACTGCCTCGAAAAACTCTAAGATAGCTTAGCCCTGATCTATCATGCACAAAGCCACGTTGACTGTCCCTAATCAGTCCATGTTTATCCAAATACTTGTATATCCGGTCTCTCAGGATACCATCCAGTAACTTTCCCACAGCCGATGTCAGGCTCACCAGCCTAGGACTTCCTGGTTTATTCTTTGAGCCTTTCTTAAACAGCGGAACAACATTGGCTCCCCTCCAATGCTCCAGTACCTCAGCCGTGACTAAAGATGCTTTAAATATCTCGGCTAGGGATTGGGCAATTCCCGCACTCGCCTCCCGCAGGGTCCAAGGGCACACCTTGTTGGGCCCTGGGGATTTCTCCACCCTGATTTGCCTCAAGACAGCAAACACCTCCTCCTCTGTAATCTGTACAGGGCCCGTGAAAAGTCAATGCCGCTTTGCCTCAGATTTACAGACTCTGTGTCCGTCTCCCGAATAAACACAGATGCAAAAAAATCCATTTCAGGTCTCCCCCGTCTCTTTAGGCCGCACACATGGATTCCCATTCTGGTCTGCCAGAGGAGCTATTCTGATCCAGGCGATCCTTTTGCTCTGAACAGATCTGTAGAATCTCTCAGGATTCTCCTTCACCTCGTCTGCTAGGGCAATCCCGTGCCTTCCCTTAGCCCTCCTGATTTCCTTCCTAAGCGTTCCCGTGCATTTCCTGTACCCCATAAGCACCTCATTTGTTCCCACCTGTGACACAACTCCCTCCCATTCTGAACCAGATCCTCAATATCTCTCAAAAACCAAAATTCCTTAAACTTGACATCCTTGTCTTGACGGAAAAAGGAACACCGTCCGCTCAAAACCTCACTTTTGAAAGCCTCCCATTTATCAAGAAAACGGCCAGTCCCAATCCACCCCTGCCAGACCCTTTCTGATACCATCAAAACTGGCCTCTCTCCAATTTAGAATCTCAATCCATAGACCAGACCTGTCCTCGAAACTAATGGTATTATGAACTCATAAATTGTATTATAAGTGTTTCCCTACTCAAATTTCTGTCACCTGCCCTGTCTTATTCCCTAACATCAAATCAAATGTCACCTTCTCTCTGGTTGGGGCTTCTATGTACTGATTGAGGAAACTTGCAAAGTTAAAACCACCCACTATCACAACGTTAACTTTCTTGCAACAGTCTGCAATCTCTCTACAAATTTGCTCCTCTAAATTCCATGGGCTGTTTGGAGGTCTGTAATATAATCCCATTAACTTCGTCGACAGGTCTTCTCCCTGCCTGGCCTGCTGCGTTCCACCAGCATTTTGTGTGCGTGTTGCTTGAATTTCCAGCATCTGCAGATTTCCTCGTGTTTAACTTCCTTCTTCCTCAGTTCCACCCATAATGCCTCACCAGATCAGCTCTCCAGTCTGTCCGGACTGAGCACTGCTGTGAGATTTTCCCCGACTAGTAAGGCCGACCCTCCTCCTTTCATCCCTCCCGCTAAATCAACAGAACTCCTGAACAACGAGCTGCCGGTCCTGCCCCTCCTGCAGCCGAGTCTCACCGATGACTAATAATGATTCCATTATTGATCCATGCCCTGGGCTCATCTGCCTTTCCCGCGTTGAAGTCAAGACAGCTCGGAACATTCGCCCCACTGTGCTCGACCTTCTCATTCAAGACTTTGTACGGAGGCTCACCAACATCTTTCTCCGGAACCGCTCCACTGTCTGTTCCCATCCCCCTGAAACTAGTTTAAACCCCACGCTTCTGCATTAGTGAACCTTCCCACCAGGGTATTCGTCCCCCTCCGGTTCAGGTGCAAACTGTCCCTTCTGTGCAGGTCCCACCCTCCCCGGAAGAGTGTCTGACGGTCCAATAATTCCACCTTACACTGTATAATCTCCCTAGTTCTGGCCTCGCCTGCCGCAGAGGGGAACGGGCGCAGGGTGCACTGCACTGGCTGCCTCTCCCCTTCCCCCTCTCGGCGGTCGCATGTGTCCCGCGCCTCGGGTGTAGCCACCTCCCTGACGATCTGCCCCTCAGCCTCCCGAATGATCGTGTGGATAGTCAGAGGCTTTTTCCCGGGGCTGAAATGGTTGCCACAAGAGGGCACAGGTTTAAGGTGCTGGGGAGTAGGTACAGAGGAGATGTCAGGGGTAAGTGTTTGACTCAGAGAGTGGTGAGTGCGTGGAATGGGCTGCCGGTGACGGTGGTGGAGACGAATACGATAGGGACTTTTAAGAGACTTTTAGAATAGGCACATGGAGCTTAGGAAAATAGAGGGATATTTGTTATCATAGTAATTTCTAAGGTGAGGACGTGTTCAGCACAACTTTGTAGGCCTAAGGGCCTGTATTGTGCTGTAGGTTTTCTATGTTTCTATGATCCATAGGGTGGGAAGTCCATGGAGAAAGTTCATTGGAGAAAGGGTCGGCCATGATGGAATGATGGTAGGCCTCCCGAAGGGTCTCGGCCCGAAATGTCGGCTGTTTACTCTTTTCCAGAGATGCCGCCCGGACCACTGAGTTCTGTGTGAGGCCTGCAGATTTTATCCTGCTGGTAATCTGCAGAATCGCCTGTGTTTGTAGTTAATCACCTCGGCCTAAATGCGGGACTACTTTATCTGAAAGTCCCGCTATCCCACAGCGCGCGTTCAGCCTGCACCCGGCCTAGCTGCCTCCCCTTCCAGAGACGGGGGGGGGGGGGGCATTCCTGAAACCCAGCCCCGCGCACCAGGCCGGCGTTCTCTCCGTTAACCGCCGCACGGGCAAGGAGGCGCGCAGCGGGACCCGTCGTCTGGGTCCGACGGCGCACCGGGGGCAGTCTGCAAGAAGTACCGTGCCCGCTAGCCTCCACCCTGCTGGCCAAGGCATTCCAGCTCCCGTTCCCCTTCAAGCCCGGGGGTATGAACATTGATTTCTCCTTCTGGTTAAAAAAAGATTTTTCCATCTCCCCCCCCCGCTGCCATCTCCCTCTTCTTCTACGCCCCACTCTGACATTTCACTTCTCTAAGTGGAGGCACAACACCTCATACTCCATCCGGGTAGCCTCCAACTCAATGGCATGAACCTCGATTTCCTCTTCTGGTCCACAAATTCCTCTATTCGCCTTCTCACCTCCCCCTGGGTCCCCTCCTCTTCCCCTTTCTCCTCTGGTCCACTCTCCTCTCCTATCAGTAAACACAAAGTACACTGCAGATGCTATGGTCAAATCAACGCGTACAAACAAGCTGGAGGAACTCGGCATCCGTTGAAATGAGCAGCCAACGTTTCGGGCCAGATCCTTCGTCACTCCTCTCCTATCAGATTCCTTCCTCTCCAGCCCTTGACCTTTCCCACCCTCCTGGCTTCACCTGTCTCCACGCAGCTAGACTCCTCTCACCCAACCCAGCCCACCGGTCACTGTAAGTTGTCCCGTCATTGGGCTGGGGTTAAATCGCGGGGGGGGGGGGGCAGTTGCTCGATAAAAAATAAAACCATTTTGTCTTTGGGAGGAAACACACACAGTCACAGGGAGAACGTACGGACTGCAGAGAAACTGCGTCCCGCTACCACGGTCCTAAGCGTCCGCTTTCCGCCCGTCACCGCTGTTTTGAACATGGTGGGTGTGCTCGCTGGTGGTGCGGACTGTCCCCGGCCCTCCCTTAGCTATGTTTGGATTGGTTCCCACCAGGTTCAGGGACAGATATCACCCCTCAACCGTCAGGTCCCACACCACCAGGTTCAGGGACAGTTATCACCCCTCAACCGTCAGGTCCCACACCACCAGGTTCAGGGACAGTTATCACCCCTCAACCGTCAGGTCCCACACCACCAGGTTCAGGGACAGTTATCACCCCTCAACCGTCAGGTCCCACACCACCAGGTTCAGGGACAGTTATCACCCCTCGACCATCAGGTCCCACACCACCAGGTTCAGGGACAGTTATCAGCCCTCGACCATCAGGTCCCACACCACCAGGTTCAGGGACAGTTATCACCCCTCAACCATCAGGTCCCACACCACCAGGTTCAGGGACAGTTATCACCCCTAAACCGTCAGGTCCCACAACACCAGGTTCAGGGACAGTTATCACCCCTCAACCATCAGGTCCCACACCACCAGGTTCAGGGACAGTTATCACCCCTCAACAGTCAGGTCCCACACCACCAGGTACAGGGACAGTTATCATCCCTCAACCATCAGGTCCCACACCACCAGGTTCAGGGACAGTTATCATCCCTCAACCGTCAGGTCCCACACCACCAGGTTCAGGGACAGTTATCACCCCTCAACCATCAGGTCCCACACCACCAGGTTCAGGGACAGTTATCACCCCTCAACCATCAGGTCCCACACCACCAGGTTCAGGGGCAGTTATCACCCCTCGACCATCCGGTCCCACACCACCAGGTTCAGGGACAGTTATCACCCCTCAACCATCAGGTCCCACACCACCAGGTTCAGGGACAGTTATCACCCCTCGACCATCAGGTCCCACACCACCAGGTTCAGGGACAGTTATCACCCCTCGACCATCAGGTCCCACACCACCAGGTTCAGGGACAGTTATCACCCCTCAACCATCAGGTTCCTGAACCGGTGAGGGTAACTTCACTCACCTCAACACTGAACTGATTCCACAACCTACAGACTCACCCTCAGGGTCTCAGAATTATTTATTTATTGGCATAATTTGTCTTGCTTTGAACATTGTTTGTTAATCTTTGTTAAATCAGAATCAGGTTTATTTTCACTGGCATGTGTCGTGCAATTTGTTAGCTTAGCAGTGGCATTTTAATACAATACATAATCTCGAAAAAAATATACAAATAGGTAAATCTACAGGAGGTATATATCCATATAATAAATAGTTCAATTAAAAATAGCAATAAACAGAAAAAAAAAGTATTGAGGTAGTGTTCACAGGTTCAGTGTCCATTCAGGAATCGGACGGCAGAGGGGAAGAAGTTGTTCCTGAATCGTTGAGTGTGTGTCTTCAGGCTCCTGTACCTCCTCCCTGATGGCAGAGGGGAAGAAACTGTTCCTGAATCGTTGAGTATGTGTCTTCAGGCTCCTGTACCTCCTCCCTGATGGTGGAGGGGAAGAAACTGTTCCTGAATCGCCGAGTGTGTGTCTTCAGGCTCCTGTACCTCCTCCCTGCTGGCGGAGGGGAAGAAGCTGTTCCTGAATCGTTGAGTGTGTGTCTTCAGGCTCCTGTACCTCCTCCCTGATGGCGGAGGGAAAGAAGTATTTCCTGAATCGCTGAGTGTGTGTCTTCAGGCTCCTGTACCTCCTCCCTGATGGCAGAGGGGAAGAAGCTGTTCCTGAATCGTTGAGTGTGTGCCTTCAGGCTCCTGTACCTCCTCCCTGATGGTAGCAGTGAGAAGAGGGCACGTCCTGGGTGGTGGGGGTCCTTAATGATGGACACCACCTTTCTGAGGCATCGTTCCTTGAAGACGTCCTGGATACTCGGAGGCTGGTGCCCGTGATGGAGCTGACTGAGTTTACAACTCTTTGCTGCTTGTTTCAATCCATGAAGTAGCTTCACTCACCCCGCGCCATACCAGACGGTGATGCAGCCAATTAGAATGCTCTCCACAGTACATCTGCAGAAATTTGCAAGTGTCTTAGGTGACAAACCAAATCTCCCAAGTCTGCTCATGTAATACAGTCTTCTTTATAGCTTCATCGATATGTTGCGACCAGGTTAGATCCTCGGAGATATTGACATCCAGGAAATTGCTCACTCTCTCCACTTCTGATCCCTCTATGAAGATTGGTATGTGTTTCCCCCACCTTACGCTTCCTGAAGTCCACCATCAGCTCTTTGGTCTTACGGACGTTGAATGCCAGGTTGTTGCTGCGACACCACTCAACCAGCTGGTACATCTCGCTGCTGTACGCCCTCTCGTCGCCATTATATTTTTTCAAGTAATTCCATGGCCTTCCTTCAGTTTCCTGTAAATAGCGGCAAGGAAATGAATCTCGAGATAGTACAGGATTATCGACCGTTTATGCGCTTTGAAAATAAATTTACTTTGGGCCTCGAAATGCTGCATCTGCCCGCAACAGCACCTCCCTCACCAGCATCCGAAACGTTGAGCAGCCCCAAGGCCCACTCTCCTCTCCTATCAGATTCCTTCCTTTAAAGCCCTTCACCTTTTCCAGCAACCACCTCCTAGATTCTCACTTCTCACCCCCTCCCCAACCACCAACCTTCCCCTCGCCTGGTCTCACCCCTCGTCTGCAGGTCATCGCTCTCCGCCTCATCTTCTCTGCCATCTGTTCCGGTCCTGATGAAGGGACCCAGCCCAAAACGTCGACTGTTCATCCCTCTCCACGGATGCTGCCCGGCCTGCTGACTTCCTCCAGCACTTGCTCTGGATTTACAATTCTCCAAGTTAAACACAGAGTGAAGCTCCCTCCACACCGTCCCATCACACACTCCCGGAGTCAGACACAGAGTGAATCTCCCTCCACACCGTCCCATCACACACTCCCGGAGTCAGACACAGAGTGAATCTCCCTCCACACCGTCCCATCACACACTCCCGGGGTCAGAAACAGAGTGAATCTCCCTCCACACCGTCCCATCACACACTCCCGGGGTCAGACACAGAGTGAATCTCCCTCCACACTGTCCCATCACACACTCCCGGGGTCAGACTCAGAGTGAATCTCCCTCCACACCGTCCCATCACACACTCCCGGGGTCAGACACAGAGTGAAGCTCCCTCCACACCGTCCCATCGCACACTCCCGGGGTCAGACACAGAGTGAATCTCCCTCTGCACCGTCCCATCGCACACTCCCGGGGTCAGACACAGAGTGAAGCTCCCTCCACACTGTCCCATCACACACTCCCGGGGTCAGACACAGAGTGAATCTCCCTCCACACCGTCCCATCACACACTCCTGGGGTCAGACACAGAGTGAAGCTCCCTCCGCACTGTCCCATCACACACTCCCGGGGTCAGACAGAGTGAAGCTCCCTCCACACCGTCCCATCACACACTCCCAGTTAAACACAGAGTGAAGCTCCCTCCACACCGTCCCATCACACACACCCGGGGTCAAACACAGAGTGAATCTCCCTCCGCACCGTCCCATAACACACTCCTGGGGTCAGACACAGAGTGAATCTCCCTCCACACCGTCCCATCACACACTCCCGGGGTCAGACACAGAGTGAAGCTCCCTCCACACCGTCCCATTATACACTCCCGGGCTCAGACACAGACTGAATCTCCCTCCACACCATCCCATCACACACTCCCGGGGTCAGACACAGAGTGAATCTCCCTCCACACCGTCCCATCACACACTCCCGGGGTCAGACACAGAGTGAATCTCCCTCCACATTGTCCCATCACACACTCCCGGAGTCAGACACAGAGTGAATCTCCCTCCACACCGTCCCATCACACACTCCCGGACTCAGACACAGAGTGAAACTCCCTCCACACCGTCCCATCACACACTCCCGGGGTCAGACACACAGTGAATCTCCCTCCACACCGTCCCATCACACACTCCCGGGGTCAGACACAGAGTGAATCTCCCTCCACACCGTCCCATCACACACTCCCGGGGTCAGACACAGAGTGAAGCTCCCTCCACACCGTCCCATCGCACACTCCCGGGGTCAGACACAGAGTGAATCTCCCTCTGCACCGTCCCATCGCACACTCCCGGGGTCAGACACAGAGTGAAGCTCCCTCCACACTGTCCCATCACACACTCCCGGGGTCAGACACAGAGTGAAGCTCCCTCCACACTGTCCCATCACACACTCCCGGGGTCAGACACAGAGTGAAGCTCCCTCCACACCGTCCCATCGCACACTCCCGGGGTCAGACACAGAGTGAATCTCCCTCTGCACCGTCCCATCGCACACACCCGGGGTCAGACACAGAGTGAATCTCCCTCCACACCGTCCCATCACACACTCCCGGGGTCAGACACAGAGTGAAGCTCCCTCCACACCGTCCCATCACACACACCCGGGGTCAAACACAGAGTGAATCTCCCTCCACACCGTCCCATCACACACTCACGGGGTCAGACACAGAGTGAAGCTCCCTCCACACCGTCCCATCACACACTCCCGGGGTCAGACACAGAGTGAATCTCCCTCCACATTGTCCCATCACACACTCCCGGAGTCAGACACAGAGTGAATCTCCCTCCACACCGTCCCATCACACACTCCCGGAGTCAGACACAGAGTGAAACTCCCTCCACACCGTCCCATCACACATTCCCGGGGTCAGACACAGAGTGAAGCTCCCTCCACACTGTCCCATCGCACACACCCGGGGTCACACACAGAGTGAAGCTCCCTCCACACCGTCCCATCACACACTCCCAGGGTCAGACACACAGTGAATCTCCCTCCACACCGTCCCATCACACACTCCCGGGGTCAGACACAGAGTGAATCTCCCTCCACACCGTCCCATCACACACTCCCGGGGTCAGACACAGAGTGAATCTCCCTCCACACCGTCCCATCACACACTCCCGGGGTCAGACACAGAGTGAATCTCCCTCCGCACCGTCCCATCGCACACTCCCGGGGTCAGACACAGAGTGAATCTCCCTCTGCACCGTCCCATCGCACACTCCCGGGGTCAGACACAGAGTGAATCTCCCTCCACACCGTCCCATCACATACTCCCGGGGTCAGACACAGAGTGAATCTCCCTCCGCACCATCCCATGCAAAATCTCTTGCGTTTCATCATACAAAACTACATTCAAGTTTCAGGAAAGGTGAAACTACGAATGAGAAAAACAATTCCACAGCCCAATGCAAACATCTTTGAAAGGGGTGTGACATCTTTGAAATTCTCCCTCTGGGAAAATGCTGGTGAGCTGCAGGACCGGCCCTTCCAACTGGAGAAGGTCCAGCTCAGAGCACAAAGAAAGAGAAACTGGTTACAATGCTTTACTGCAAAGATTTGCACTTTCATTTTGACTGTCGAACAGCTTGTGAAGAAACTTCCGGCAAACAGGTTAATTCTTCACTCTGCAGCCCATCTCGTCCCTGCTGAGCCGTTTAAACTACAGGCAGAGTCATAGGAACATAAAGCACATTAAAATGGTAGACAGGTATATGGAGGAATTTAATGTGGGGGGATATATGGGAGCCAGAGTTTAAGGGTTAGCACAACATTGTGGGCCGAAGGGCCCGTACTGTGCTGTACTTTTTTATAAAATTTGTAAATATCATAAAAATGTATTGTTTTGCAGCGCAGAACTACATACGTATAATCTAAGATATAATAGGCAATATTTACATATATAAAACTTTATTGATCACAAAGGAAATTAAAATGTCACAGTAGCGTTACAAGTGCACTGGTATACAAATATTAGAAGAAAAGTAAGAAAGAGTTAAATATAAGTTACCTCAGACAGTCTAACAGGAGGGGGGGGGGGTCATCACTTCCCCGGCTGTAGGTCGGCTCATTATCGAGCCCGACGGTCGAGGGTAGGAATGACCTCGTATATCGCTCTTTGGAGCAGCGCAGTTGTCTCAGTCTGTCACTGAAAGTGTTCCTCCGTTCAGCCAAGGTGGCGTGCAGAGGGTGAGAAACATCGTCCAGAATCGCCGGGGTTTTCCGTCGGGTCCTTTGAGGATGTGACTAAACACATTGATGAAGGTAGAGCTGTAGATGCAGTGTATATGGATTTCAGCAAGGTATTTGATAAGGTAGCCCATGCAAGGCTTATTGAGAAAGTAAGGAGGCATGGGATCCAAGGGGACATTGCTTTGTGGATCCAGAAATGGCTTGCCCACAGAAGGCAAAGAGTGGTTGTAGACAGGTCATATTCTGCATGGAGGTTGGTGACCAGTGGAGTGCCTCAGGGATCTGTTCTGGGACCCTTACTTTTTATAAATGACCTGGATGAGGAAGTGGAGGGATGGGTTAGTAAGTTTGCTGATGACACAAAGGTTGGAGATGTTGTGGATAGTGTGGAGGGCTGTCAGAGGTTACAACGGGACACTGATAGGATGCAAAACTGGGCTGAGAAGTGGCAGGTGGATTTCAACCCAGGTAAGTGTGAAGTGGTTCATTTTGGTAGGTCAAATATGATGGCAGAATATAGTATTAATGGTAAGACTCTTGGCAGTGTGGAGGATCAGAGGGATCTTGGGGTCCGAGTCCATAGGACACTCAAAGCTGCTGCGCAGGTTAACTCTGTGGTTCAGAAGGCATACGGTGTATTGGCCTTCATCAATCATGGGATTGAGTTTAGGAGCCGAGAGGTAATGTTGCAGCTATATAGGACCCTGGTCAGACCCCACTTGGGGTACTGTGCTCAGTTCTGGTCGCCTCACTACAGGAAGGATGTGGAAGCCATAGAAAGGGTGCAGAGGAGATTTACAAGGATGTTGCCCGGATTGGGGAGCATGCCTTATGAGAATAGGTTGAGTGAACTCGGCCTTTTCTCCTTGGAGCGACGGAGGATGAGAGGTGACCTGATAGGGGTGTACAAGATGATGAGAGGCATTGATGGTGTGGATAGTCAGAGGCTTTTTCCCAGGGCTGAAATGGTTGCCACAAGAGGACACAGGTTTAAGGTGCTGGGGAGTAGGTACAGAGGAGATGTCAGGGGTAAGTTTTTTACTCAGAGAGTGGTGAGTGTGTGGAATGGGCTGCCGGCGACGGTGATGGAGGCGGATACGATAGGGTCTTTTAAGAAGCTTTTCGATAGGTACATGGAGCTTAATAAAATAGAGGACTATGGGTAAGCCTAGTAATTTCTAAGGTAGGGACGTGTTCGGCACAACTTTGTGGGCCGAAGGGCCTGTATTGTGCTGTAGGGTTTCTGTTTCCATGTTTCTATGTCCTTTGTTCTATATCAGTGTACAACCTGAAATTCTTACTCTTCACAGGCAGCCGCAAAACAAGGAACCCCATGGAGTGGATGATAGAAAGTACAAAGCCCGAGAGAGAGCGCGAGAGTGGAGACCAGCAGCTCGCGGTTCCCAGGTTACGGTCTTCTGCCCCGCCTCCCCGATCGGAGGACCAACAGGCTCTCGCTCACCATTAAACCGGAGGGAGCGAGGGATCGCCCGCTGTCGCGATGTTTCAGTCTCCCGCGGAGCCGGAGACGACCTGCTCCTCGAAGGCACATGCCTTCCAGGGCATTCCGAGAAACCCTCCGCTTGCGGGAGCTGGGGGGGGGATCCGCGGTCTGAAGTGTAGATCAAGAGCCGAGACAGAACCCTGACCACAACAGGACAGGAAAGAGAGCTGTAAGGAAGGAGGAATAATCCGTGTCGTGGATAAACTGAAAGTAGTCGCCTGGGTCTGCAAAAACCACTGGCGCCATCTTCCCTCGACACCCCCCTCTCGTTCCCCCCGTTTGGAGGCATCACCTCACGGTCCATGCTGGGGCTGGCTGACTCTCCTCAAACTCTGCTGGTGTGATGAAGATTTGGAATTAAATGTTAACACCAAGAAGATCTCACCGTTCCACAAAATCGCCTCAGAGGAATGCCGGATCTTCTTCCTCTCCGCCGTCAGATTTCCGAACGGTCCGGGAACCCACGGCTCGTTATTCAGCTTCTGCATTTATTGATCTATTTATTGATTGATTTTTGATCATCATTGATTATTTATTGCAACTCATCGTAATCTGTCGCTCCTGTTGTCACTGACCAGGAGATTTCACGGTGAATATCGGTGACGGTAAAGGGCGCAAAAGGTTCTGCAGAGTGCCGGAGATCACACAGAAGGGGTATATAGATAGGGCAAATGAAAGCAGGCTTTTTCCACCGAGACGACAGCCAGAGGTCACGGGTTAAGGTGAAAGGTGAGGAGGTTAAGGGGGACCTGAGGGGAAACTTCTTCACTCAGAGGGTGGTGAGAGTGTAGGACAAGCTGCCCAGAGGAGGCAAACTCGATTTCCCCGTTTAAGAGAAGTTTGGATCGGTAGGTGGATGGTAGGGGTGCAGTGTAGGTCGATGGGAGTGGGCGGTTTAAATGGTTTGGCGTACATCAGGTGCGCCGAAGGGCCTGTTTGCTATACTTTTCTAAATGTAGGAGGATCTCACCAGGTCAGGCGGCAGGGGAGGAGGGGAATAAATGGTTTGGGCCCAGACCCTTTGTCAGAACTGGAGAGGAAATTGGAGGGGGGGGGGCAACAGAGCCATTCACAGAAACAGGCCCTTCAACAGCAACCATTCCCACGATGACCCTTCTCCGAGGTGGAGAGGGTTGTGAGCTCTGGGGATCCAGGCAGCCCCTGACAGGGTCACCCAGGGGGAGGGTCCGGGGAGACAGCCATTCGACCCACACCTCAGCGGTGGAGGCAGTGGAAGAGAACGGCGCAGGGAGGCACTCCATGCCCCGGCCTGCCGGGGACGGTGAGGAGCCTGCCCGTGCGTCGGCCTCCCCACGTTCAGCAAAGTCCTCCGGTCAGCGAGTCCACCCCGACATCCCGGTCGTGTGAATCTCGCGCCGGTCCGAGGACCCGCCAGTGCACTCAACTCGAGTGATCACATCATTAGTCCCATTTCCCCCCAACTTCCACACATTCTCAATTTCCTATATTATTTCTCTCTCCCTCTCTCCAACCCTGTATCTCTTTTACTGATTGACCACCCCTCCCCCTCCATCCCCCGTCACCTACCACCTCCTACTTCGTCCTCCCCTCCCCTCACCTTCGAGCTCTGACTCCTCATCTTCCCTCCCAGCGGCTGGGGAAGGGTCCCGGCCCGAAACGTCGGCTGTTCACCGCTTTCCACGGGAGCCGCCCGGCCTGCTGAGTTCCTCTGGCATTTCCAAAGCTTTCAAAGGCGCGTTTACTGTCAGAGAAATGTATACAATATACATCCTGAAATGCTTTTTCTTCGCAACCATCCACGAAAACAGAGGAACGACAAACCCAAAGTCCCCTCCCAGCTCCCCTCCCTCCCGCGAGTAAACGGCAGCAAGCAACGATCCCCCCTCCCCCCGGAAAAAACTACATCAGCACCCGCCACTGAGCACTCAAGGGTGACAAAGCAACGGTAAAGACTCAGATGCAGTTATCCCAAAGACTACATTGTTCACCCAGTATTCAACATACCACAGGCTCTCTCTCTCTCTCTCTCTCTCTCCCTAATAAGGGAGCATGGTGCCCCCGTTTCACAGCGAGAGGTGAGACGTAACAATCAGCTCGCTGGCTTACGATGTTAAAAGTCAGTTCCTTCGCTGTTTTCGAGCTCTGTGCCCGAAGAACTCAGGTCTCCGGACACACAGCCATAGATCTTCCGACTCCCCCGACGACACACCGACCCTCGATCCGCCCGTCTCCAGGGCCCCGAGGTCCCAGGCCTCCAAAGGCGAGCCCAACTCTTAGGCCGAGCCCTCGGCGTGCCGAGAGCGGGTCCCATTCCCGCAAAGAACCACAGTCAGCGTGTAACTCCAGGTCAGGGTTTTCAGAAGAACCATGAAAAGGGAAAAATGGAGATATTAAAGATGTGTGTGCTGCAGATGAAAGCCAGGCACACTTACAGCAAGATCACACAGAGTGTGGAGTCACAGAGAAAGTTCAGGGCTGTCAACAACTGAGGAGTTATGAGGTATTATAAACAGGGGAAAGCCTGCAGACGCTGGAAATCCAGAGACACACACACACACACAAAATGCTGGAGGGACTCAGCAGGTCGGGCAGCGTCTGTGGAGGGCAATAAACAGTCGACATTTCGGGCCGACACCCTTCATCGGGACCGAGAAGGAAGGGGGGGAGAGGCCAGAATAAAAAGGTGGAGGAGGAGGGGAAGGAGGATAGCTGGACGGTGATGGGTGAAGCCCGGTGGGTGGGAAAGGTCAAGGGCTGGAGAGGACGGAATCTGACGGGAGAGGAGGGTGGGCCAGGGGGAAGTAGTCTTCAGGTGAGAAGAGGTAAGGGGCATTGGCCAGACTGCGTTTGGAGTACTGTGAACAGATGTCATGTCTATATTTATATATATGCAGGAGAGATTTACCAGGAGGGCCTGTGCTATTGGGAGAGGCTGGACAAGCCTGGGCTGTTTTCTCCGGAGTGTCGGAGGCTGAGGGGAGATCTGGTAGAGGTTTACACGATGATGAGAGGCATCGATAGAGTGGACAGGGAGTATCTGTTCCCCAGGGTTGGAATGTCTAATACCAGAGGGCATGCATTGAAGGTGAGGGGGGGGGGGATGTGAGGGGTAAATTTTTTTTATTCAGGATGCCTGGCCTGGTGGTGGAGGCAAATACATTGGAGGCTTTTAGGAGACGTTTGGATCAGCAGATGGATGTGAGGAAAATGGAGGGATGTGGACATGGTGTAGGTGGGAGGGGTTAGTGTTTGGGTGGTTTTGAATTTTAGCTGGCTCAGCACAGACACGGTGGGCCGAATGGCCTGGCCTGTGTTCAACGTGTAGACACGCCCGGATCACAGCTGTGCCCACGGTGCGTTAGTGACAGCCAACGAGATGTTACCACCGGTCAGCTGGCAAGATGCTCTCCAAGACGCCAGGCGAAGCTCACGCCGCAGGTAACCGGTGAACAGCTCGTTACCCCAGCGACGAGGCTGGAGGGCACTCATTGGCCTCACCGCCCGGGGGGGGTGGGGGGAGCTGTTAGCCGGCCTGGCGGTCCCAGTCCCGATGCTCCTGGGTCAAAAGAGATCATGGGACGGGTGGCGGGGGAACCCTCGCAGTTTCTTCGGACTCGTTCCCGGAAAATGTCACTAACGGTGGGGAAGGGAGGCCCCGGCGGATACCAGAGACCTGGCGGTCCCCTACCTCGCAACCTTCGTGCCAGACAGGACGTCCTCGATGGCGCTTCCCGCAGAAAGATGGTTAGAGTGAGGGTGGGGGGGGGGGGTTGCACATCTCCTCAGAAAGCCTAGAAAGGTGAGAGAGAATGAGCTGGCACCGGAGAGAACGATCCCGGGAACAGAAGGGTTAACCGATCGGGATGGCTCCAGGCCTGTACTCGCTGGAGATCAGAAGAATGAGGGGCGGGGTGGAGCCTCACTGAAAATTAGGAAGCCCGGAAGGAGTGGATGTGGAGAGGATGTCCCTTCAGAGGAGAGGGGGCGGGCGGGGAGTCAAGCACCAAGAGGGCACAGAATACAGGGGCTTCCCTTCAGAGGAGAGACAGGGAGGAGTTCCTTCAGGTGGTGAGACTGTGGAGCTGGTTCCGAGGGCGAGTCAGTGGGTGTATTTAAAACTGAGGTTGATCAGTTCTTATTTAGTCAGGGGCAGGGGGAAGGCGGGAGAATGGGAATAATAAGCCAGCCATGATGGAATGTCAGAGCAGGCTCGATGGGCCGAGTGGCCTGGTTCAGCTCCCATGTATGTGCTCTCTGGTCTAAACCAGCCACGGGCAACGATGGGCCGGGTGGCCTGGTTCAGCTCCCGTGTCTCTGGTCTCTGGTCTAAACCAGCCACGGGCAATGATGGGCCAGGTGGCCTGGTTCAGCTCCCGTGTCTCTGGTCTCTGGTCTAAACCAGCCACGGGCAACGATGGGCCGAGTGGCCTGGTTCAGCTCCCGTGTGTCTGGTTTCTGGTCTGAACCAGCCACGGGCAACGATGGGCCGAGTGGCCTGGTTCAGCTCCCGTGTCTCTGGTCTCTGGTCTGAACCAGCCACGGGCAACGATGGGCCGAGTGGCCTGGTTCAGCTCCCGTGTCTCTGGTCTCTGGTCTGAACCAGCCACGGGCAACGATGGGCCGAGTGGCCTGGTTCAGCTCCCGTGTCTCTGGTCTCTGGTCTGAACCAGCCACGGGCAACGATGGGCTGGGTGGCCTGGTTCAGCTCCCGTGTCTCTGGTCTCTGGTCTGAACCAGCCACGGGCAACGATGGGCCGAGTGGCCTGGTTCAGCTCCCGTGTCTCTGGTCTCTGGTCTGAACCAGCCACGGGCAACGATGGGCTGGGTGGCCTGGTTCAGCTCCCGTGTCTCTGGTCTCTGGTCTAAACCAGCCACGGGCAACGATGGGCCGAGTGGCCTGGTTCAGCTCCCGTGTCTCTGGTCTCTGGTCTGAACCAGCCACGGGCAATGATGGGCCGGGTGGCCTGGTTCAGCTCCCGTGTCTCTGGTCTCTGGTCTAAACCAGCCACGGGCAACGATGGGCCGAGTGGCCTGGTTCAGCTCCCGTGTCTCTGGTCTGAACCAGCCACGGGCAACGATGGGCTGGGTGGCCTGGTTCAGCTCCCGTGTCTCTGGTCTCTGGTCTGAACCAGCCACGGGCAACGATGGGCCGAGTGGCCTGGTTCAGCTCCCGTGTCTCTGGTCTGAACCAGCCACGGGCAACGATGGGCTGGGTGGCCTTGTTCAGCTCCCGTGTCTCTGGTCTCTGGTCTAAACCAGCCACGGGCAACAATGGGCCGAGTGGACTGGTTCAGCTCCCATGTCTCTGGTCTCTGGTCTGAACCAGCCACGGGCAACGATGGGCCGAGTGGCCTGGTTCAGCTCCCCTGTCTGTGCTCTCTGGTCTAAACCAGCCACGGGCAACAATGGGCCGAGTGGCCTGGTTCAGCTCCCCTGTCTGTGCTCTCTGGTCTAAACCAGCCACGGGCAACGATGGGCCAAGTGGCCTGGTTCAGCTCCCGTGTCTGTGCTCTCTGGTCTAAACCAGCCACGGGCAACGATGGGCCGAGTGGCCTGGTTCAGCTCCCGTGTCTGTGCTCTCTGGTCTAAACCAGCCACGGGCAACGATGGGCCGAGTGGCCTGGTTCAGCTCCCGTGTCTCTGGTCTCTGGTCTAAACCAGCCACGGGCAACGATGGGCTGGGTGGCCTGGTTCAGCTCCCGTGTCTGTGGTCTCTGGTCTAAACCAGCCACGGGCAACGATGGGCTGGGTGGCCTGGTTCAGCTCCCGTGTCTCTGGTCTCTGGTCTAAACCAGCCACGGGCAACGATGGGCCGAGTGGCCTGGTTCAGCTCCCATGTCTGTGGTCTCTGGTCTAAACCAGCCACGGGCAACGATGGGCTGGGTGGCCTGGTTCAGCTCCCGTGTCTCTGGTCTCTGGTCTAAACCAGCCACGGGCAACGATGGGCCGAGTGGCCTGGTTCAGCTCCCGTGTCTCTGGTCTCTGGTCTAAACCAGCCACGGGCAATGATGGGCCGGGTGGCCTGGTTCAGCTCCTGTGTCTGTGGTCTCTGGTCTAAACCAGCCACGGGCAACGATGGGCCGAGTGGCCTGGTTCAGCTCCCGTGTCTCTGGTCTCTGGTCTGTACCAGCCACGGGCAACGATGGGCCGAGTGGCCTGGTTCAGCTCCCATGTATGTGCTCTCTGGTCTAAACCAGCCACGGGCAACGATGGGCCGAGTGGCCTGGTTCAGCTCCCGTGTCTGTGCTCTCTGGTCTAAACCAGCCACGGGCAACGATGGGCCGAGTGGCCGAATCAAGCTCCCATGACTTACGGCCTTAAATTGAGTGTAAGTGGTAAACTTTTAGCTGACGATTCTGATTAATGAACGAGAGAGCGAGGGTGAGAGAGAGAGAGAGAGATAGAATGAGAGAGAGAGAGAGAGAGAGAAATAGAGAGAGGGAGAGAGAAATAGAGATAGAGAGAGAAATAGAAACAGTGAGAGATAGATAGAGAGAGACAGTGAGAGATAGAGTGAGAGTGAGAGAGAAATACAGTTAGAGTGAAAGAGAGAGAGTGAGATATATATAGAGAGAGAGAGGGAGACAGAGAGAGAAGAAAATGGAGGCAGCTTCCCATCAGAGGAAGGGGTTTCCTGGCCTCAGCCTCCCATTCACTGTGGAGCAGAAAGGGCCACACTTTCAGAGGGATGCAGCAGGCACAGCGAGGGAGCAGGGAGCAGAGCTCCCCTCGAAGGAAACGCCAGTGACTAAGGTTGCGGAAGGCAGATAACACAGCATTTTTTCCACTGAATCACCGAGGGAAGCTGGGCGGCTCGCAGCCCCTCCCAGCCTCGCTGATTCAGGAGCCAGGAATGCACAACTGGATTCTGTCGGGGGGCCGGAGAGCAGAGGCTCACTCGGCCCAGAAGGGAGTGGCTTTCGATGCAGGAATTCGTTGAGGAATGCAGGCACGTCCACCATCTCAGCTGTATGCCCCCCCTCCACCGGAGTGCTGGACAGTCCGCAGTTTAAAGAAAGCCTGTGAGTTGCAGGGAGCAGCACTCAGGCAGGATGGCGAAATGAACCCCTGGGCTAGCATGCTCAGAACCAGGCAGCTTAAACTTGGCACGATCGGAAAAGCCGGGTTATGAAGCTGAAAGTTTAAAGTACATTTATTGTTAACGGAGACACACCGCTAAACCAGGGGCGACGGATGTGCATTCCTGCTATTCCGCTGCTGTGGCCCACTCCGCCTCCAGATCGGGCGCGTTGCACATTCTCCCGCTCGCCACAGGTCATCAGGGATAGGAGAGCAATTAGGCCATTCAGCCCGTCGAGCATGCTCCCCCATTCCATCGTGGCTGACGTATCACCCCTCTCAACCCCATTCTCCTGCCTCCTCCCAGTTACCCTATCAACCTCCGGTTTAAACAAACCCATTGACCCGGCCGCTGGCCATGGCAGGGAGTTCCACATGTCCACCGTGCCCTGGCTCGAGAAATCCCTCCTCGTCTCCATTCGGAAAGGATGCCCCTCTATTCTGAGACCACATCCACTCTAACGGTGCCCTCTGGTCCTAGAATCCCCCGCTATAGGAAACATACTCTCCACATCCACTCTATCTGTCCTCTGGTCCTAGACTCCACCACAATAGGAAACATCTTCACCACATACACTCTATCTGTGTCCTCTGGTCCTAGACTCCCCCACTATAGGAAACATGCTCTCCACAGCCACTCTGTGTCGTCTGGTCGCAGACCCCCCTGCCACAGGAAACATCCTCTCCACATCCAATCTCTCTGTATCCTCTGGTTCTAGACTCTCTCACTATAGGAAACATCCTCTGCACATCCACTCTATCTGTGTCCTCTGATCCTAGACTCCCCCACTACAGGAAACATCCTCTCCACATCCACCCTGTCTGTGCCCTCCGGTCCTAGATACCCCAATATAGGAAACATACTCTCCACATCCACTCTGTGTCGTCTGGTCCTAGACTCCCCCACTATAGGAAACATCCTCTCCACATCCACTCTGTCTGTGTCCTCTGGTCCTAGATTCCCCCCCTACAGGAAACATCCTCTCCACATCCACTCTGTCTGGGCCCTCCGGTCCTAGATACCCCACTATAGGAAACACCCTCTCCACATCCACTCTATCTGTGTCCTCTGGTCCAAAATTCCCCCGCTATAGGAAACATACTCTCCACATCCACTCTATCTGTCCTCTGGTCCTAGACTCCCCCACAATAGGAAACATCTTCACCACATACACTCTATCTGTGTCCTCTGGTCCTAGATTCCCCCACTATAGGAAACATCCTCTACACATCCACTCTGTGTCGTCTGGTCGCAGACCCCCCTGCCACAGGAAACATCCTCTCCACATCCACTCTATTTCTGTCCACTGGTCGCAGACTCCCCCACTATAGGAAACATCCTCTCCACATCCACTCTATCGGTGTTCTCTGGTACTAGACACCCCCAGTATAGGAAACATCCTCTCCACATCCAATCTATCTGTATCCTCTGGTCCTAGACTCCCTCACTATAGGAAACATCCTCTCCACATCCAATCTATCTGTATCCTCTGGTCCTAGACTCCCTCACTATAGGAAACATCCTCTCCACATCCAATCTATCTGTATCCTCTGGTTCTAGACTCTCCCACTATAGGAAACATCCTCTCCACATCCAATCTATCTGTATCCTCTGGTCCTAGACTCCCTCACTATAGGAAACATCCTCTCCACACCCACTCTATCTGTATCCACTGGTTCTAGACTCTCCCACTATAGGAAAATCCTCTCCACATCCAATCTATCTGTATCCTCTGGTCCTAGACTCCCCCACTATAGGAAACATCTTCTCCACACCCACTCTATCTGTATCCTCTGGTTCTAGACTCTCCCACTATAGGAAACATCCTCTCCACACCCACTCTATCTGGGTAATCTGGTCCTAGAAACCCACACTACAGGAAACACCCTCTCCACATCCACTCTGTCTGTGTCCTCTGGTCCTAGACTCCCCCACTATAGGAAACATCCTCTCCACATCCACTCTGTGTCCTCTGGTCCTAGACTCTCCCACTATAGGAAACATCCTCTCCACACCCACTCTATCTGGGTAATCTGGTCCTAGAAACCCACACTACAGGAAACACCCTCTCCACATCCACTCTGTCTGTGTCCTCTGGTCCTAGACTCCCCCACTATAGGAAACATCCTCTCCACATCCACTCTGTGTCCTCTGGTCCTAGACTCCCCCACTATAGGAAACATCCTCTCCACATCCACTCCATCTGTGTCCTCTGGTCGCAGACTCCTCCACTATAGGAAACTTCCTCTCCACATCCACTCTATCTGTCTCCTCTGGTCCTAGACTCCCCCACTATAGGAAACATCCTCTCCACATCCACTCCATCTGTGTCCTCTGGTCGCAGACTCCTCCACTATAGGAAACTTCCTCTCCACATCCACTCTATCTGTCTCCTCTGGTACTAGACACCCCCAGTATAGGAAACATCCTCTCCACATCCACTCTGTGTCGTCTGGTCGCAGACCCCCCTGCCACAGGAAACATCCTCTCCACATCCACTCTATTTCTGTCCACTGGTCGCAGACTCCCCCACTATAGGAAACATCCTCTCCACATCCACTCTATCGGTGTTCTCTGGTACTAGACACCCCCAGTATAGGAAACATCCTCTCCACATCCAATCTATCTGTATCCTCTGGTCCTAGACTCCCTCACTATAGGAAACATCCTCTCCACATCCAATCTATCTGTATCCTCTGGTCCTAGACTCCCTCACTATAGGAAACATCCTCTTCACATCCAATCTATCTGTATCCTCTGGTTCTAGACTCTCCCACTATAGGAAACATCCTCTCCACATCCAATCTATCTGTATCCTCTGGTCCTAGACTCCCTCACTATAGGAAACATCCTCTCCACACCCACTCTATCTGTATCCTCTGGTTCTAGACTCTCCCACTATAGGAAAATCCTCTCCACATCCAATCTATCTGTATCCTCTGGTCCTAGACTCCCCCACTATAGGAAACATCTTCTCCACACCCACTCTATCTGTATCCTCTGGTTCTAGACTCTCCCACTATAGGAAACATCCTCTCCACACCCACTCTATCTGGGTAATCTGGTCCTAGAAACCCACACTACAGGAAACACCCTCTCCACATCCACTCTGTCTGTGTCCTCTGGTCCTAGACTCCCCCACTATAGGAAACATCCTCTCCACATCCACTCTGTGTCCTCTGGTCCTAGACTCCCCCACTATAGGAAACATCCTCTCCACATCCACTCTATCTGTGCCCTCTGTTCCTAGATTCCGCCACTATAGGAAACACCCTCTCCACATCCACTCAAACTGTGTCCTCTGGTCCTAGAATCCCCCACTACAGGAAACATCCTCTCCACATCAACGCTATCTGTGCCATCTGGTCCTAGACTCCCCCACTATAGGAAACATCCTCTCCACACCCACTCTATCTGGGTAATCTGGTCCTAGAAACCCACACTATAGGAAACACCCTCTCCACATCCACTCTGTCTGTGTCCTCTGGTCCTAGACTCCCCCACTATAGGAAACATCCTCTCCACATCCACTCTGTGTCCTCTGGTCCTAGACTCCCCCACTATAGGAAACATCCTCTCCATATCCACTCTGTGTCATCTGGTCCTAGACTCCCCCACTATAGGAAACATCCTCTCCACATCCACTCCATCTGTGTCCTCTGGTCGCAGACTCCTCCACTATAGGAAACTTCCTCTCCACATCCACTCTATCTGTCTCCTCTGGTCCTAGACTCCCCCACTATAGGAAACATCCTCTCCACATCCACTCCATCTGTGTCCTCTGGTCGCAGACTCCTCCACTATAGGAAACTTCCTCTCCACATCCACTCTATCTGTCTCCTCTGGTACTAGACACCCCCAGTATAGGAAACATCCTCTCCACATCCAATCTATCTGTATCTTCTGGTCCTAGACTCCCTCACTATAGGAAACATCCTCTCCACATCCAATCTATCTGTATCCTCTGGTTCTAGACTCCCTCACTATAGGAAACATCCTCTCCACACCCAATCTATCTGTATCCTCTGGTCCTAGACTCCCTCACTATAGGAAACATCCTCTCCACACCCACTCTATCTGTATCCTCTGGTTCTAGACTCTCCCACTATAGGAAACATCCTCTCCATACCCACTCTATCTGGGTAATCTGGTCCTAGAAACCCACACTATAGGAAACACCCTCTCCACATCCACTCTGTCTGTGTCCTCTGGTCCTAGACTCCCCCACTATAGGAAACATCCTCTCCACATCCACTCTGTGTCCTCTGGTCCTAGACTCCCCCACTATAGGAAACATCCTCTCCACATCCACTCTATCTGTGCCCTCTGTTCCTAGATTCCGCCACTATAGGAAACACCCTCTCCACATCCACTCAAACTGTTGTCTGGTCCTAGAATCCCCCACTACAGGAAACATCCTCTCCACATCAACTCTATCTGTGCCATCTGGTCCTAGACTCCCCCACTATAGGAAACATCCTCTCCACACCCACTCTATCTGGGTAATCTGGTCCTAGAAACCCACACTATAGGAAACACCCACTCCACATCCACTCTGTCTGTGTCCTCTGGTCCTAGACTCCCCCACTATAGGAAACATCCTCTCCACATCCACTCTGTGTCCTCTGGTCCTAGACTCCCCCACTATAGGAAACATCCTCTCCATATCCACTCTGTGTCATCTGGTCCTAGACTCCCCCACTATAGGAAACATCCTCTCCACATCCACTCTGTGTCGTCTGGTCCTAGACTCCCCCCCCGCCCACTATAGGAAACATCCTCGACACATCCACTCTATCTGTGTCGTCAGGTCGCAGACTCCCCCACTATAGGAAACATCTTCTCCACATCCACTCTGTCTCTGTCCTCTGGACCTAGACTACCACACCACAGGAAATATCCTCTCCACATCCACTCTGTCTGTGTCCTCTGGTCCTAGACTCTCCCACTACTGAAAACATCCTCTCCATATCCACTCTATCTGTGACCTCTGGTCCTAGATTCCCCCACTATAGGAAACATCCTCTCCACATCCACTCTATCTGTGCCCTCTGTTCCTAGATTCCGCCACTATAGGAAACACCCTCTCCACATCCACTCAAACTGTGTCCTCTGATCCTAGAATCCCCCACTACAGGAAACATCCTCTCCACATCAACTCTATCTGTGCCATCTGGTCCTAGACTCCCCCACCCCAGGAAACACACTCGCCACATCCACACCATCGGTGCCCTCTGGTCCCGGACTCCCCCACCACAGGGAACATCCTCTCCATATCCACTCTATCGGAGTCCTCTGGTCGCAGACTCCTCCACTATAGGAAACTTCCTCTCCACATCCACTCTGTCTGTGTCCTCTGGTCCTAAACTCCCCCACCACAGGAAACACCCTCTCAACATCCACTCTATCTGTGTCCTCTGGTCCTAGACACCCCCACTATAGGAAACATCCTCTCCACATCCTCTCTATCTCTGTCCTCTGGTGCAAAATACCCCAGTATTGGAAACATCCTCTCCATATCCACTCTATCGGAGTCCTCTGGTCCAAGACTCCCCCACTACAGGAAACATCCTCTCCACATCCACTCTATCTGTGCCATCTGGTCCTAGACTCCCCCACCCCAGGAAACACCCTCTCCACATCCACACTATCGGTGCCCTCTGGTCCCGGACTCCCCCACCACAGGGAACATCCTCTCCACATCCACTCTGTCTGTGTCCTCTGGTCCTAGACACCCTCACTATCGAAAAAATCCTCTCCATATCCACTCTATCTGGGTAATCCGGTCCTAGAAACCCCCACCACAGGAAACATCCTCACCACATCCACTCTGAGTCGTCTGGTCGCAGACTCCCCCACTATAGGAAACATCCTCTCCACATCAACACTGTCGGTGTCCTCTGGTCCTAGATTCCCCCACTATAGGAAACATTCTCTCCACATCCACTCTGCGTCGTCTAGTCGTTGACTCCCCCACTATAGGAAACATCCTCTCCACATCCACTCTATCTGTGTCGTCTGGTCGCAGACTCCCCGACCATAGGAAACATCCTCTCCACATCCACTCTGTCTGTGTCCTCTGGTCCTAAACTCCCCCACCACAGGAAACACCCTCTCAACATCCACTCTATCTGTGTCCTCTGGTCCTAGACACCCCCACTATAGGAAACATCCTCTCCACATCCTCTCTATCTCTGTCCTCTGGTGCAAAATACCCCAGTATTGGAAACATCCTCTCCACATCCACTCTATCGGTGTCCTCTCGTCCTAGGCTCCAACACTACAGGAAACATTCTCTCCACATCCACTCTATCCGTGTCCTCTGGTCCTAGAATCCACCTCTACAGGAAGCATCCTCTCCACATCCACTCTATCTGTGTCCTCTGGTCCTAGACTCTCCCACTACAGGAAACATCCTCTCCACATCCACTCCATCTGTGTCCTCTGGTCTTAGACTCCCCCACTATAGGAAACATCCTCTCCACATCCACTCTATCTGTGTCCTCTGGTTCTAGAATACCCCACTACAGGAAACATCCTCTCCACATCTTCTCTATCTGAGTCCTCTGGTCCTAGACTCCCCCACTATAGGAAACATCCTCTCCACATCCACTCCATCTGTGTCGACTGGTCACAGACGGCCCCACTATAGGAAGCAGCTTCTCCACATCCCCTCTGTCTGTGTCGTCTGATCCAAGACTCCCCACTATAGGAAACATCCTCTGCACACCAACTCTATCTGTGTCCTCTGGTCCTAGACTCCCACTATAGGAAACATCCTCTCCACACCCACTCTGTGTCATCTGGTCGCAGACTCCCCCACTATCGAAAACATGCTCTCCATATCCACTCTACCTGGGTAATCTGTTCCTAGAAACCCACACTATAGGAAACACCCTCTCCGCATCCACTCTATTTGTGTCCTCAGGTCCTAGAGTCCCCCACTATAGGAAACATCCTGTCCACATCCACTCTGTGTTGTCTGGTCGCAGTCTCCCCCACTATAGGAAACATCCTCTCCACATCAACTCTATCAGCGTCCTGTGGTCCTAGACTCCCACACCACAGGAAATATCCTCTCCACATCCACACTGCCTGTTGTCTCTGGTCCTAGACTCTCCCACTACTGGAAACATCCCCTCCATATCCACTCTGTCTGTGTCCTCTGGTCCTAGACTCTCCCACTACTGGAAACATCCTCTCCACATCCACTCAAACTGTTGTCTGGTCCTAGAATCCCCCACTACAGGAAACATCCTCTCCACATCAACTCTATCTGTGACATCTGGTCCTAGACTCCCCCACTATAGGAAACATCCTCTCCACACCCACTCTATCTGGGTAATCTGGTCCTAGAAACCCACACTATAGGAAACACCCACTCCACATCCACTCTGTCTGTGTCCTCTGGTCCTAGACTCCCCCACTATAGGAAACATCCTCTCCACATCCACTCTGTGTCCTCTGGTCCTAGACTCCCCCACTATAGGAAACATCCTCTCCATATCCACTCTGTGTCATCTGGTCCTAGACTCCCCCACTATAGGAAACATCCTCTCCACATCCACTCTGTGTCGTCTGGTCCTAGACTCCCCCCCCGCCCACTATAGGAAACATCCTCGACACATCCACTCTATCTGTGTCGTCAGGTCGCAGACTCCCCCACTATAGGAAACATCTTCTCCACATCCACTCTGTCTCTGTCCTCTGGACCTAGACTACCACACCACAGGAAATATCCTCTCCACATCCACTCTGTCTGTGTCCTCTGGTCCTAGACTCTCCCACTACTGAAAACATCCTCTCCATATCCACTCTATCTGTGACCTCTGGTCCTAGATTCCCCCACTATAGGAAACATCCTCTCCACATCCACTCTATCTGTGCCCTCTGTTCCTAGATTCCGCCACTATAGGAAACACCCTCTCCACATCCACTCAAACTGTGTCCTCTGGTCCTAGAATCCCCCACTACAGGAAACATCCTCTCCACATCAACTCTATCTGTGCCATCTGGTCCTAGACTCCCCCACCCCAGGAAACACACTCGCCACATCCACACCATCGGTGCCCTCTGGTCCCGGACTCCCCCACCACAGGGAACATCCTCTCCATATCCACTCTATCGGAGTCCTCTGGTCGCAGACTCCTCCACTATAGGAAACTTCCTCTCCACATCCACTCTGTCTGTGTCCTCTGGTCCTAAACTCCCCCACCACAGGAAACACCCTCTCAACATCCACTCTATCTGTGTCCTCTGGTCCTAGACACCCCCACTATAGGAAACATCCTCTCCACATCCTCTCTATCTCTGTCCTCTGGTGCAAAATACCCCAGTATTGGAAACATCCTCTCCATATCCACTCTATCGGAGTCCTCTGGTCCAAGACTCCCCCACTACAGGAAACATCCTCTCCACATCCACTCTATCTGTGCCATCTGGTCCTAGACTCCCCCACCCCAGGAAACACCCTCTCCACATCCACACTATCGGTGCCCTCTGGTCCCGGACTCCCCCACCACAGGGAACATCCTCTCCACATCCACTCTGTCTGTGTCCTCTGGTCCTAGACACCCTCACTATCGAAAAAATCCTCTCCATATCCACTCTATCTGGGTAATCCGGTCCTAGAAACCCCCACCACAGGAAACATCCTCACCACATCCACTCTGAGTCGTCTGGTCGCAGACTCCCCCACTATAGGAAACATCCTCTCCACATCAACACTGTCGGTGTCCTCTGGTCCTAGATTCCCCCACTATAGGAAACATTCTCTCCACATCCACTCTGCGTCGTCTAGTCGTTGACTCCCCCACTATAGGAAACATCCTCTCCACATCCACTCTATCTGTGTCGTCTGGTCGCAGACTCCCCGACCATAGGAAACATCCTCTCCACATCCACTCTGTCTGTGTCCTCTGGTCCTAAACTCCCCCACCACAGGAAACACCCTCTCAACATCCACTCTATCTGTGTCCTCTGGTCCTAGACACCCCCACTATAGGAAACATCCTCTCCACATCCTCTCTATCTCTGTCCTCTGGTGCAAAATACCCCAGTATTGGAAACATCCTCTCCACATCCACTCTATCGGTGTCCTCTCGTCCTAGGCTCCAACACTACAGGAAACATTCTCTCCACATCCACTCTATCCGTGTCCTCTGGTCCTAGAATCCACCTCTACAGGAAGCATCCTCTCCACATCCACTCTATCTGTGTCCTCTGGTCCTAGACTCTCCCACTACAGGAAACATCCTCTCCACATCCACTCCATCTGTGTCCTCTGGTCTTAGACTCCCCCACTATAGGAAACATCCTCTCCACATCCACTCTATCTGTGTCCTCTGGTTCTAGAATACCCCACTACAGGAAACATCCTCTCCACATCTTCTCTATCTGAGTCCTCTGGTCCTAGACTCCCCCACTATAGGAAACATCCTCTCCACATCCACTCCATCTGTGTCCTCTGGTCTTAGACTCCCCCACTATAGGAAACATCCTCTCCACATCCAGTCTATCTGAGTCCTCTAGTCCTAAATTCCGCCACTATAGGAAGCACCCTCTCCACATCCACTCTATCTGTGTCCTCTGGTCCTAGACTCCCCCACTATAGGAAACATCCTCTCCACAGCCACTCTGTGTCGTCTGGTCCTAGATTCCCCCACTTTAGGAAACATCCTCTCCACATCCACTCTATCTGTGTCCTCTGGACCTAAACTCCCCCACTATAGGAAACACCCTCTCCACATCCACTCTATCTGTGTCCTCTGGTCCTAGTCTCCCCCACTATAGGAAACATCCTCTCAAATCCACTCTATCTGTGTCGACTGGTCACAGACGGCCCCACTATAGGAAGCAGCTTCTCCACATCCCCTCTGTCTGTGTCGTCTGATCCAAGACTCCCCACTATAGGAAACATCCTCTGCACACCAACTCTATCTGTGTCCTCTGGTCCTAGACTCCCACTATAGGAAACATCCTCTCCACACCCACTCTGTGTCATCTGGTCGCAGACTCCCCCACTATCGAAAACATGCTCTCCATATCCACTCTACCTGGGTAATCTGTTCCTAGAAACCCACACTATAGGAAACACCCTCTCCGCATCCACTCTATTTGTGTCCTCAGGTCCTAGAGTCCCCCACTATAGGAAACATCCTGTCCACATCCACTCTGTGTTGTCTGGTCGCAGTCTCCCCCACTATAGGAAACATCCTCTCCACATCAACTCTATCAGCGTCCTGTGGTCCTAGACTCCCACACCACAGGAAATATCCTCTCCACATCCACACTGCCTGTTGTCTCTGGTCCTAGACTCTCCCACTACTGGAAACATCCCCTCCATATCCACTCTGTCTGTGTCCTCTGGTCCTAGACTCTCCCACTACTGGAAACATCCTCTCCACATCCACTCTATCTGTGCACTCTGGTCCTAGATTCCCCCACTATAGGAAACATCCTCTCCACATCCACTCTATCAGTGTCCTCTGGTCCTAGACTCCCCCACCACAGGAAACACCCTCTCAACATCCACTCTATCTGTGTCGTCTGGTCGCAGACTCCCCCACTATATGAAACATCCTCTCCACATCCAATCTATCTGTATCCTCTGGTCCTAGACTCCCTCACTATAGGAAACATCCTCTCCACATCAACACTGTCGGTGTCCTCTGGTCCTAGATTCCCCCACTATAGGAAACATTCTCTCCACATCCACTCTGTGTCGTCTGGTCGTTGACTCCCCCACTATAGGAAACATCCTCTCCACATCCACTCTATCTGTGTCGTCTGGTCGCAGACTCCCCGACCATAGGAAACATCCTCTCCACATCCACTCTGTCTGTGTCCTCTGGTCCTAAACTCCCCCACCACAGGAAACACCCTCTCAACATCCACTCTATCTGTTTCCTCTGGTCCTAGACACCCCCACTATAGGAAACATCCTCTCCACATCCTCTCTATCTCTGTCCTCTGGTGCAAAATACCCCACTATAGGAAACATCCTCTCCACATCCACTCTATCTGTGTCCTCTGGTTCTAGAATACCCCACTACAGGAAACATCCTCTCCACATCTTCTCTATCTGAGTCCTCTGGTCCTAGACTCCCCCACTATAGGAAACATCCTCTCCACATCCACTCCATCTGTGTCGACTGGTCACAGACGGCCCCACTATAGGAAGCAGCTTCTCCACATCCCCTCTGTCTGTGTCGTCTGATCCAAGACTCCCCACTATAGGAAACATCCTCTGCACACCAACTCTATCTGTGTCCTCTGGTCCTAGACTCCCACTATAGGAAACATCCTCTCCACACCCACTCTGTGTCATCTGGTCGCAGACTCCCCCACTATCGAAAACATGCTCTCCATATCCACTCTACCTGGGTAATCTGTTCCTAGAAACCCACACTATAGGAAACACCCTCTCCGCATCCACTCTATTTGTGTCCTCAGGTCCTAGAGTCCCCCACTATAGGAAACATCCTGTCCACATCCACTCTGTGTTGTCTGGTCGCAGTCTCCCCCACTATAGGAAACATCCTCTCCACATCAACTCTATCAGCGTCCTGTGGTCCTAGACTCCCACACCACAGGAAATATCCTCTCCACATCCACACTGCCTGTTGTCTCTGGTCCTAGACTCTCCCACTACTGGAAACATCCCCTCCATATCCACTCTGTCTGTGTCCTCTGGTCCTAGACTCTCCCACTACTGGAAACATCCTCTCCACATCCACTCAAACTGTTGTCTGGTCCTAGAATCCCCCACTACAGGAAACATCCTCTCCACATCAACTCTATCTGTGACATCTGGTCCTAGACTCCCCCACTATAGGAAACATCCTCTCCACACCCACTCTATCTGGGTAATCTGGTCCTAGAAACCCACACTATAGGAAACACCCACTCCACATCCACTCTGTCTGTGTCCTCTGGTCCTAGACTCCCCCACTATAGGAAACATCCTCTCCACATCCACTCTGTGTCCTCTGGTCCTAGACTCCCCCACTATAGGAAACATCCTCTCCATATCCACTCTGTGTCATCTGGTCCTAGACTCCCCCACTATAGGAAACATCCTCTCCACATCCACTCTGTGTCGTCTGGTCCTAGACTCCCCCCCCGCCCACTATAGGAAACATCCTCGACACATCCACTCTATCTGTGTCGTCAGGTCGCAGACTCCCCCACTATAGGAAACATCTTCTCCACATCCACTCTGTCTCTGTCCTCTGGACCTAGACTACCACACCACAGGAAATATCCTCTCCACATCCACTCTGTCTGTGTCCTCTGGTCCTAGACTCTCCCACTACTGAAAACATCCTCTCCATATCCACTCTATCTGTGACCTCTGGTCCTAGATTCCCCCACTATAGGAAACATCCTCTCCACATCCACTCTATCTGTGCCCTCTGTTCCTAGATTCCGCCACTATAGGAAACACCCTCTCCACATCCACTCAAACTGTGTCCTCTGGTCCTAGAATCCCCCACTACAGGAAACATCCTCTCCACATCAACTCTATCTGTGCCATCTGGTCCTAGACTCCCCCACCCCAGGAAACACACTCGCCACATCCACACCATCGGTGCCCTCTGGTCCCGGACTCCCCCACCACAGGGAACATCCTCTCCATATCCACTCTATCGGAGTCCTCTGGTCGCAGACTCCTCCACTATAGGAAACTTCCTCTCCACATCCACTCTGTCTGTGTCCTCTGGTCCTAAACTCCCCCACCACAGGAAACACCCTCTCAACATCCACTCTATCTGTGTCCTCTGGTCCTAGACACCCCCACTATAGGAAACATCCTCTCCACATCCTCTCTATCTCTGTCCTCTGGTGCAAAATACCCCAGTATTGGAAACATCCTCTCCATATCCACTCTATCGGAGTCCTCTGGTCCAAGACTCCCCCACTACAGGAAACATCCTCTCCACATCCACTCTATCTGTGCCATCTGGTCCTAGACTCCCCCACCCCAGGAAACACCCTCTCCACATCCACACTATCGGTGCCCTCTGGTCCCGGACTCCCCCACCACAGGGAACATCCTCTCCACATCCACTCTGTCTGTGTCCTCTGGTCCTAGACACCCTCACTATCGAAAAAATCCTCTCCATATCCACTCTATCTGGGTAATCCGGTCCTAGAAACCCCCACCACAGGAAACATCCTCACCACATCCACTCTGAGTCGTCTGGTCGCAGACTCCCCCACTATAGGAAACATCCTCTCCACATCAACACTGTCGGTGTCCTCTGGTCCTAGATTCCCCCACTATAGGAAACATTCTCTCCACATCCACTCTGCGTCGTCTAGTCGTTGACTCCCCCACTATAGGAAACATCCTCTCCACATCCACTCTATCTGTGTCGTCTGGTCGCAGACTCCCCGACCATAGGAAACATCCTCTCCACATCCACTCTGTCTGTGTCCTCTGGTCCTAAACTCCCCCACCACAGGAAACACCCTCTCAACATCCACTCTATCTGTGTCCTCTGGTCCTAGACACCCCCACTATAGGAAACATCCTCTCCACATCCTCTCTATCTCTGTCCTCTGGTGCAAAATACCCCAGTATTGGAAACATCCTCTCCACATCCACTCTATCGGTGTCCTCTCGTCCTAGGCTCCAACACTACAGGAAACATTCTCTCCACATCCACTCTATCCGTGTCCTCTGGTCCTAGAATCCACCTCTACAGGAAGCATCCTCTCCACATCCACTCTATCTGTGTCCTCTGGTCCTAGACTCTCCCACTACAGGAAACATCCTCTCCACATCCACTCCATCTGTGTCCTCTGGTCTTAGACTCCCCCACTATAGGAAACATCCTCTCCACATCCACTCTATCTGTGTCCTCTGGTTCTAGAATACCCCACTACAGGAAACATCCTCTCCACATCTTCTCTATCTGAGTCCTCTGGTCCTAGACTCCCCCACTATAGGAAACATCCTCTCCACATCCACTCCATCTGTGTCCTCTGGTCTTAGACTCCCCCACTATAGGAAACATCCTCTCCACATCCAGTCTATCTGAGTCCTCTAGTCCTAAATTCCGCCACTATAGGAAGCACCCTCTCCACATCCACTCTATCTGTGTCCTCTGGTCCTAGACTCCCCCACTATAGGAAACATCCTCTCCACAGCCACTCTGTGTCGTCTGGTCCTAGATTCCCCCACTTTAGGAAACATCCTCTCCACATCCACTCTATCTGTGTCCTCTGGACCTAAACTCCCCCACTATAGGAAACACCCTCTCCACATCCACTCTATCTGTGTCCTCTGGTCCTAGTCTCCCCCACTATAGGAAACATCCTCTCAAATCCACTCTATCTGTGTCGACTGGTCACAGACGGCCCCACTATAGGAAGCAGCTTCTCCACATCCCCTCTGTCTGTGTCGTCTGATCCAAGACTCCCCACTATAGGAAACATCCTCTGCACACCAACTCTATCTGTGTCCTCTGGTCCTAGACTCCCACTATAGGAAACATCCTCTCCACACCCACTCTGTGTCATCTGGTCGCAGACTCCCCCACTATCGAAAACATGCTCTCCATATCCACTCTACCTGGGTAATCTGTTCCTAGAAACCCACACTATAGGAAACACCCTCTCCGCATCCACTCTATTTGTGTCCTCAGGTCCTAGAGTCCCCCACTATAGGAAACATCCTGTCCACATCCACTCTGTGTTGTCTGGTCGCAGTCTCCCCCACTATAGGAAACATCCTCTCCACATCAACTCTATCAGCGTCCTGTGGTCCTAGACTCCCACACCACAGGAAATATCCTCTCCACATCCACACTGCCTGTTGTCTCTGGTCCTAGACTCTCCCACTACTGGAAACATCCCCTCCATATCCACTCTGTCTGTGTCCTCTGGTCCTAGACTCTCCCACTACTGGAAACATCCTCTCCACATCCACTCTATCTGTGCACTCTGGTCCTAGATTCCCCCACTATAGGAAACATCCTCTCCACATCCACTCTATCAGTGTCCTCTGGTCCTAGACTCCCCCACCACAGGAAACACCCTCTCAACATCCACTCTATCTGTGTCGTCTGGTCGCAGACTCCCCCACTATATGAAACATCCTCTCCACATCCAATCTATCTGTATCCTCTGGTCCTAGACTCCCTCACTATAGGAAACATCCTCTCCACATCAACACTGTCGGTGTCCTCTGGTCCTAGATTCCCCCACTATAGGAAACATTCTCTCCACATCCACTCTGTGTCGTCTGGTCGTTGACTCCCCCACTATAGGAAACATCCTCTCCACATCCACTCTATCTGTGTCGTCTGGTCGCAGACTCCCCGACCATAGGAAACATCCTCTCCACATCCACTCTGTCTGTGTCCTCTGGTCCTAAACTCCCCCACCACAGGAAACACCCTCTCAACATCCACTCTATCTGTTTCCTCTGGTCCTAGACACCCCCACTATAGGAAACATCCTCTCCACATCCTCTCTATCTCTGTCCTCTGGTGCAAAATACCCCAGTATTGGAAACATCCTCTCCATATCCACTCTATCGGAGTCCTCTGGTCCAAGACTCCCCCACTACAGGAAACATCCTCTCCACATCCACTCTATCTGTGTCCTCTGGTCCTAGACTCCCCCACCCCAGGAAACACCCTCTCCACATCCACACTATCGGTGCCCTCTGGTCCCGGACTCCCCCACCACAGGGAACATCCTCTCCACATCCACTCTGTCTGTGTCCTCTGGTCCTAGACACCCTCACTATCGAAAAAATCCTCTCCATATCCACTCTATCTGGGTAATCCGGTCCTAGAAACCCCCACCACAGGAAACATCCTCACCACATCCACTCTGAGTCGTCTGGTCGCAGACTCCCCCACTATAGGAAACATCCTCTCCACATCAACACTGTCGGTGTCCTCTGGTCCTAGATTCCCCCACTATAGGAAACATTCTCTCCACATCCACTCTGTGTCGTCTAGTCGGTGACTCCCCCACTATAGGAAACATCCTCTCCACATCCACTCTATCTGTGTCGTCTGGTCGCAGACTCCCCGACCATAGGAAACATCCTCTCCACATCCACTCTGTCTGTGTCCTCTCGTCCTAGGCTCCAACACTACAGGAAACATTCTCTCCACATCCACTCTATCCGTGTCCTCTGGACCTAGACTCCTCCTCTATAGGAATCATCCTCTCCACGTCCTCTCTATCTTTGTCCTCTGGTCCTAGAATCCCCCTCTACAGGAAGCATCCTCTCCACATCCACTCTATCCGTGTCCTCTGGTCCTAGACTCTCCCACTACAGGAAACATCCTCTCCACATCCACTCCATCTGTGTCCTCTGGTCTTAGACTCCCCCACTATAGGAAACATCCTCTCCACATCCACTCTATCTGTGTCCTCTGGTTCTAGAATACCCCACTACAGGAAACATCCTCTCCACATCTTCTCTATCTGTGTCCTCTGGTCCTAGACTCCCCCACTATAGGAAACATCCTCTCCACATCCACTCTATCTGTGTCCTCTGGACCTAAACTCCCCCACTATAGGAAACACCCTCTCCACATCCACTCTATCTGTGTCCTCTGGTCCTAGTCTCCCCCACTATAGGAAACATCCTCTCAAATCCACTCTATCTGTGTCGACTGGTCGCAGACGGCCCCACTATAGGAAGCAGCTTCTCCACATCCCCTCTGTCTGTGTCGTCTGATCCAAGACTCCCCACTATAGGAAACATCCTCTGCACACCAACTCTATCTGTGTCCTCTGGTCCTAGACTCCCACTATAGGAAACATCCTCTCCACACCCACTCTGTGTCGTCTGGTCGCAGACTCCCCCACTATCGAAAACATGCTCTCCATATCCACTCTACCTGGGTAATCTGTTCCTAGAAACCCACACTATAGGAAACACCCTCTCCGCATCCACTCTATTTGTGTCCTCAGGTCCTAGAGTCCCCCACTATAGGAAACATCCTGTCCACATCCACTCTGTGTTGTCTGGTCGCAGTCTCCCCCACTATAGGAAACATCCTCTCCACATCAACTCTATCAGCGTCCTGTGGTCCTAGACTCCCACACCACAGGAAATATCCTCTCCACATCCACACTGCCTGTTGTCTCTGGTCCTAGACTCTCCCACTACTGGAAACATCCCCTCCATATCCACTCTGTCTGTGTCCTCTGGTCCTAGACTCTCCCACTACTGGAAACATCCTCTCCACATCCACTCTATCTGTGCCCTCTGGTCCTAGATTCCCCCACTATAGGAAACATCCTCTCCACATCCACTCTATCTGTGTCCTCTGGTCCTAGACTCCCCCACCACAGGAAACACCCTCTCAACATCCACTCTATCTGTGTCGTCTGGTCGCAGACTCCCCCACTATATGAAACATCCTCTCCACATCCAATCTATCTGTATCCTCTGGTCCTAGACTCCCTCACTATAGGAAACATCCTCTCCACATCAACACTGTCGGTGTCCTCTGGTCCTAGATTCCCCCACTATAGGAAACATTCTCTCCACATCCACTCTGTGTCGTCTGGTCGTTGACTCCCCCACTATAGGAAACATCCTCTCCACATCCACTCTATCTGTGTCGTCTGGTCGCAGACTCCCCCACCACAGGAAACACCCTCTCAACATCCACTCTATCTGTGTCCTCTGGTCCTAGACACCCCCACTATAGGAAACATCCTCTCCACATCCTCTCTATCTCTGTCCTCTGGTGCAAAATACCCCAGTATTGGAAACATCCTCTCCATATCCACTCTGTCTGTGTCCTCTGGTCCTAGACTCTCCCACTACTGGAAACATCCTCTCCACATCCACTCTATCTGTGCCCTCTGGTCCTAGATTCCCCCACTATAGGAAACATCCTCTCCACATCCACTCTATCTGTGTCCTCTGGTCCTAGACTCCCCCACCACAGGAAACACCCTCTCAACATCCACTCTATCTGTGTCGTCTGGTCGCAGACTCCTCCACTATAGGAAACTTCCTCTCCACATCCACTCTGTCTGTGTCCTCTGGTCCTAAACTCCCCCACCACAGGAAACACCCTCTCAACATCCACTCTATCTGTGTCCTCTGGTCCTAGACACCCCCACTATAGGAAACATCCTCTCCACATCCTCTCTATCTCTGTCCTCTGGTGCAAAATACCCCAGTATTGGAAACATCCTCTCCATATCCACTCTATCGGAGTCCTCTGGTCGCAGACTCCTCCACTATAGGAAACTTCCTCTCCACATCCACTCTATCTGTGCCATCTGGTCCTAGACTCCCCCACCCCAGGAAACACCCTCTCCACATCCACACTATCGGTGCCCTCTGGTCCCGGACTCCCCCACCACAGGGAACATCCTCTCCACATCCACTCTGTCTGTGTCCTCTGGTCCTAGACACCCTCACTATCGAAAAAATCCTCTCCATATCCACTCTATCTGGGTAATCCGGTCCTAGAAACCCCCACCACAGGAAACATCCTCACCACATCCACTCTGAGTCGTCTGGTCGCAGACTCCCCCACTATAGGAAACATCCTCTCCACATCAACACTGTCGGTGTCCTCTGGTCCTAGATTCCCCCACTATAGGAAACATTCTCTCCACATCCACTCTGTGTCGTCTGGTCGTTGACTCCCCAGCTATAGGAAACATCCTCTCCACATCCACTCTATCTGCGTCGTCTGGTCGCAGACTCCCCGACCATAGGAAACATCCTCTCCACATCCACTCTGTCTGTGTCCTCTGGTCCTAAACTCCCCCACCACAGGAAACACCCTCTCAACATCCACTCTATCTGTGTCCTCTGGTCCTAGACACCCCCACTATAGGAAACATCCTCTCCACATCCTCTCTATCTCTGTCCTCTGGTGCAAAATACCCCAGTATTGGAAACATCCTCTCCACATCCACTCTATCGGTGTCCTCTCGTACTAGGCTCCAACACTACAGGAAACATTCTCTCCACATCCACTCTATCCGTGTCCTCTGGACCTAGACTCCTCCTCTATAGGAATCATCCTCTCCACGTCCTCTCTATCTTTGTCCTCTGGTCCTAGAATCCCCCTCTACAGGAAACATCCTCTCCACATCCACTCTATCTGTGTCCTCTGGTCCTAGACTCTCCCACTACAGGAAACATCCTCTCCACATCCACTCCATCTGTGTCCTCTGGTCTTAGACTCCCCCACTATAGGAAACATACTCTCCACATCCACTGTATCTGTGTCCTCTGGTTCTAGAATACCCCACTATATGAAACATCCTCTCCACATCCACTCTGTCTGTGTCCTCTGGTCCTAGACTCCGCCACTACTGGAAACATCCTCTCCACATCCACTCTGTCTGTGTCGTCTGATTCAAGACTCCCCACTATAGGAAACATCCTCTGCACACCCACTCTATCTGTGGTCCTAGACTCCCCCACTATAGGAAACATCCTCTCCACACCCACTCTGTGTCGTCTGGTCGCAGACTCCCCCACTATCGAAGACATCCTCTCCATATCCTCTCTATCTGTGTCCTCTGGTCCTAGAGTCCCCCACTATAGGAAACATCCACACTGTCTGTTGTCTCTGGTACTAGACTCTCCCACTACTGGAAACATCCCCTCCATATCCACTCTGTCTGTGTCCTCTGGTCCTAGACTCTCCCACTACTGGAAACATCCCCTCCATATCCACACTGTCTGTGTCCTCTGGTCCTAGACTCTCCCAATACTGGAAACATCCTCTCAACATCCACTCTATCTGTGTCGTCTGGTCGCAGACTCCCACACTATAGGAAACATCCTCTCCAGATCCACTCTATCTGTGTATTCTGGTCCTAGACTCCCCCACCACAGGAAACATCCTCTCCACATCCACTCTGTCTGTGTCCTCTGGTCCTAGACTCCCCCAATATAGGAAACATCCTGCCACCTCCACTCTATCGGTGTCCTATGCACCTAGAATACCCCACGACAGGAAACATCCTCTCCACATCTACTCTACCGACGTCCTCTGGTCCTAGACACACCCACTATAGGAAACATCCTCTCCACATCCACGTTTTATGTGCCCTCTGGTCCTAGACTCCCCCACTATAGGAAACATCCTCTCCACAGCCACTCTGTGTCGTCTGGTCCTAGATTCCCCCACTTTAGGAAACATCCTCTCCACATCCACTCTATCTGTGTCCTCTGGACCTAAACTCTCCCACTATAGGAAACATTCTCTCAAATCCACGTTTTATGTGCCCTCTGGTCCTAGACTCCTCCACTATAAGAAACATCCTCTCCACATCCACACTGTCTGTGTCCTCTGGTCCTAGACTCCCCCACTATAGGAAACATCCTCTCCACATCCACGTTTTATGTGCCCTCTGGTCCTAGACTCCTCCACTATAAGAAACATCCTCTCCACATCCACACTGTCTGTGTCCTCTGGTCCTAGACTCCCCCACTATAGGAAACATCCTCTCCACAGCCACTCTGTGTCGTCTGGTCCTAGATTCCCCCACTTTAGGAAACATCCTCTCCACATCCACTCTATCTGTGTCCTCTGGACCTAAACTCCCCCACTATAGGAAACATTCTCTCAAATCCACTCTATCTGTGTCGACTGGTCGCAGACGGCCCCACTATAGGAAGCAGCTTCTCCACATCCACTCTGTCTGTGTCGTCTAATCCAAGACTCCCCACTATAGGAAACATCCTTTGCACACCAACTCTATCTGTGTCCTCTGGTCCTAGACTCCCACTATAGGAAACATCCTCCCCACACCCACTCTGTGTCGTCTGGTCGCAGACTCCCCCACTATCGAAAACATCCTCTCCATATCCACTCTATCTGGGTAATCTGGTCCTAGAAACCCACACTATAGGAAACACCCTCTCCACATCCACTCTATCTGTGTCCTCTGGTCCTAGAGTCCCCCACTATAGGAAACATCCTGTCCACATCCACTCTGTGTTGTCTGGACGCAGACTCCCCCACTATAGGAAACATCCTCTCCACATCAACTCTATCGGCGTCCTGTGGTCCTAGACTCCCCCACTATAGGAAACATCCTCTCCACATCCACTCTGTGTCCTCTGGTCCTAGACTCCCCCACTATAGGAAACATCCTCTCAACATCCACTCTATCTGTGTCGTCTGGTCGCAGACTCCCCCATTATAGGAAACATCCTCTCCACATCCACTCTATCTGTGCACTCCGGTCCTTGCCTCCCACACTATAGGAAACATCCTCTCCACATCCTCTCTGTCTCTGTCCTCTGGTGCAAAATACCCAACTGCAGGAAACATCCTCTCCACATCCACTCTATCTGTGTCCTCTGGTCCTAGACTCTCCCACTATCTGAAACATCCTCTCCATATCCACTCTATCTGTGTCCTCTGGTCCTAGACTCCCCCACTATTGGAAACATCCTCTCCACATCCACTCTGTCTCGTCTGGTCCTAGACTCCCCCCCCCCCCACTCTATAGGAAACATCCTCTCCACATCCACTCTATCTGTGTCCTCTGGTCCTAGACTCCCCCACTATAGGAAACATCCTCTCCACATCCACTCTGTCTGTGTCCTCTGGTCCTAGACTCCCCCCCCCCACTCTATAGGAAATATCCTCTCCACATCCACTCTATCTGTGTTCTCTGGTCCTAGACTCAGCCACTACAGGAAACATCCTCTCCATATCCACTCTGTCTGTGTCCTCTGGTCCTAGATTACCCCACTATAGGAAACATCCTCTCCACATCCACTCTAATTGTGTCCTCTGGTCCTAGACTCCCCCACTATTGGAAACATCCTCTCCATATCCACTCTATCTGTGTCCTCTGGTCGTAGACTCCCCCACTATAGGAAACATTCTCTCCACATCCACTCTGTCTGTGTCCTCTGGTCCTAGATTACCCCACTATAGGAAACATCCTCTCCACATCCACTCTATCTGTGTCGTCTGGTCGCAGACTCCCCCACTATAGGAAACATCCTCTCAACATCCACTCTATTTGTGTCCTCTGGTCCTAGACTCCCCAACTATTGTAAACATCCTCTCCATTTCCACTCTATCTGTGTCCACTGGTCCTAGGCACTCCCACTATAGGAAACATCCTCACCACATCCACTCTATCGGTGTCCTTTGGTCGCAGACTCCCCCACTATAGGAAACATCCTCTCCACATTCACTCTATCTGTGTCCTCTGGTCCTAGACTCTCCCACTATCTGAAACATCCTCTCCATATCCACTCTGTCTGTGTCCTCTGGTCCCAGACTCCCCCACTGCAGGAACCATCCTCTCCACATCCACTCTATCTGTGTCCTCGGGTCCTAGACTCCCCCACTACAGGAAACATCCTCTCCACATCCACTCTATCGGTGTCCTCTGGTCCTAGACACCCTCACTATCGAAAACATCCTCTCCATATCGACTCTATCTGGGTAATCCGGTCCTAGAAACCCCCACCACAGGAAACATCCTCACCACATCCACTCTGTCTGTGTCCTCTGGTCTTAGATTACCCCACTATAGGAAACATCCTCTCCACATCCACTCTATCTGTGTCCTCTGGTCCTAGAGTCCCCCACTATAGGAAACATCCTCTCCACATCCTCTCTATCTCTGTCCTCTGGAGCAAAATACCCCAATACAGGAAACATCCTCTCCACATCCACTCTATCAGTGTTCTCTGGACCTAGACTCCCCCACTATAGGAAACATCCTCTCCACATCCACTCTATCTGTGTCCTCTGGTCGTAGACTCCCCCACTATAGGAAACATCCTCTCCACTTCCACTCTATCGGTGTCCTATGCACCTAGAATACCCCATGACAGGAAACATCCTCTCCACATCTACTCTACCGACGTCCTCTGGTCCTAGACACCCCCACTATAGGAAACATCCTCTCCACATCCACTCTATCTGTGTCCTGTATTCCTAGACTCCCCCACTATAGGAAACATCCACTCCACATCCACTGTATCTGTGTCCTCTGGTCCTAGACTCCCCCATTTTAGGAAACATCCTCTCCACATCCACTCTATCTGTGTCCTGTATTCCTAGACTCCCCCACTATAGGAAACATCCTCTCCACAGCCACTCTGTTGGTGTCCTCTATTCCTAGACTCCCACAGTATAGGAAACACCCTCTCCACATCCACGTTTTCTGTGCCCTCTGGTCCTACACTCACCAACTATAGGAGACAGCCTCTGCACACCCACTCTGTCTGTGTCCTCTGGTCCTAGACTCTCCCACTACTGGAAACATCCTCTCCATATCCACACTATATGTGTCCTCTGGTCCTAGATTCCCCCACTATAGGAAACATCCTCTCCACATCCACTCTATCTGTGCCCTCTGTTCCGAGTCTCCCCCACTATAGGAAACATCCTCTCCACATCCACTCTGTGTCGTCTGGTCGCAGACTCCCCCATTATAAGAAACATCCTCTCCACATCCACTCTATCCGTGTCCTCGGCACCTAGAATACCCCACGACAGTAAACATCCTCTCCACATCTACTCTATCGATGTCCTCTGGTCCTCGACACCCCCACTATAGGAAACATCCTCTCCACATCCTCTCTGTCTCTGTCCTCTGGTGCAAAATACCCCACTATAGGAAACATCCTCTCCACGTCCACTCTATCTGTGCACTCCGGTCCTTGGCTCCCACACTACAGGATACTTCCTCTCCACATCCACTCTATCTGTGTCCTCTGGTCTTAGACTCCCCCACTATAGGAAACATCCTCTCCACATCCACTCTATCTGTGTCCTCTGGTCCTAGACTCCCCCACTAAAGGAAATATCCTCTCCACATCCACTCTGTCTCGTCTGGTCCTAGACTCCCCCCCCCCACTCTATAGGAAACATCCTCTCCACATCCACTCTATCTGTGTCCTCTGGTCCTAGACTCCCCCACTATAGGAAACATCCTCTCCACATCCACTCTGTCTGTGTCCTCTGGTCCTAGACTCCCCCAGTATAGGAAACATCCTCTCCACATCCACTCTATCTGTGTTCTCTGGTCCTAGACTCAGCCACTACAGGAAACATCCCCTCCATATCCACTCTGTCTGTGTCCTCTGGTCCTAGATTCCCCCACTATAGGAAACATCCACTCCACTTCAACTCTGTCTGTGTCCTCTGGTCCTAGATTACCCCACTATAGGAAACATCCTCTCCACATCCACTCTAATTGTGTCCTCTGGTCCTAGACTCCCCCACTATTGGAAACATCCTCTCCATATACACTCTATCTGTGTCCTCTGGTCGTAGACTCCCCCAATATAGGAAACATTCTCTCCACATCCACTCTGTGTCGTCTGGTCGCAGACTCCCCCACTATAGGAAACATCCTCTCAACATCCACTCTATTTGTGTCCTCTGGTCCTAGACACCCCAACTATTGTAAACATCCTCTCCATTTCCACTCTATCTGTGTCCACTGGTCCTAGATTCCGCCACTATTGGAAACAGCCTCTCCACATCCACTCTATCTGTGCCCTCTGGTCCTAGATTCCGCTACTATTGGAAACAGCCTCTCCACATCCACTCTATCTGTGACCTCTGGTCCTAGACTCTCCCACTATCTGAAACATCCTCTCCATATCCACTCTGTCTGTGTCCTCTGGTCCTAGATTCCCTCACTATAGGAAACATCCTCTCCACATCCACTCTATCTGTGTCCTCTGGTCCTAGAGTTCCCCACTATAGGAAACATCCTCTCCACATCCTCTCTATCTCTGTCCTCTGGAGCAAAATACCCCAATACAGGAAACATCCTCTCCACATCCACTCTGTCTGTGTCCTCTGGTCCTAGACTCTCCCACTATCTGAAACATCCTCTCCACATCCACTCTATCTGTGTCCTCTGGTCCTAGACTCCCCCACTATTGGAAACATCCTCTCCATATCCACTCTATCTGTGTCCTCTGGTCGTAGACTCCCCCACTATAGGAAACATTCTCTCCACATCCACTCTATTTGTGTCCACTGGTCCTAGGCACTCCCACTATAGGAAACATCCTCTCCATATCCACTCTATCTGTGCCCTCTGGTCCTAGATTCCGCCACTATAGAAAACAGCCTCTCCACATCCACTCTGTCTGTGTCCTCTGGTCCTAGACACTCCCACTATCTGAAAAATCCTCTCCATATCCACTCTGTCTGTGTCCTCGGGTCCTAGACTCCCCCACTATCGAAAACATCCTCTCCATATCGACTCTATCTGGGTAATCCGGTCCTAGAAACCCCCACCACAGTAAACATCCTCATCAGATCCACTCTGATTCGTTCGGTCGCAGACTCCCCCACTATAGGAAACATCCTCTACACATCCACTCTGTCTGTGTCCTCTGGTCCTAGACTCCCCCAGTATAGGAAACCTCCTCTCCACATCCACTCTGTCTGTGTCCTCTGGTACTAGAACTCCCCCACTACAGTAAACATCCTCTCCACATCAACTCTATCTGTGTCCTGTATTCCTAGACTCCCCCACTATAGGAAACATCCTCTCCACATCCACTGTATCTGTGTCCTCTGGTCCTAGACTCCCCCATTTTAGGAAACATCCTCTCCACATCCACTCTATCTGTGTCCTCTGGTCCTAGGCTCCCACACTACAGGAAACACCCTCTCCATATCCACTCTATCTGTGTCCATTGGTCCTAGATTCCTCCACTATAAGAAACATCCTCTCCACATCCACACTGTCTGTGTCCTCTGGTCCTAGACTCTCCCACCACAGGAAACATCCTCTCCACATCCACTCTATCTGTGTCCTGTATTCCTAGACTCCCCCACTATAGGAAACATCCTCTCCACAGCCACTCTGTTGGTGTCCTCTATTCCTAGACTCCCACAGTATAGGAAACACCCTCTCCACATCCACGTTTTCTGTGCGCTCTGGTCCTACACTCACGAACTATAGGAGACAGCCTCTGCACACCCACTCTATCTGTGTCCTCTGGTCCTAGACACCCCCACTATAGGAAACACCCTCTCCATATCCACTCTATCTGTGTCCATTGGTCCTAGATTCCTCCACTATAAGAAACATCCTCTCCACATCCACACTGTCTGTGTCCTCTGGTCCTAGACTCTCCCACCACAGGAAACATCCTCTCTACATCCACTCTATCTGTGCCCTCTAGTCCTAGATTCCGCCACTATAGGAAACACCCTCTCCACATCCACTCTATCTGTGTCCTCTGGTCCTAGACTCCCCCACTATAGGAAACATCCTCTCCACAGCCACTCTGTGTCGTCTGGTCCTAGATTCCCCCACTTTAGGAAACATCCTCTCCACATCCACTCTATCTGTGTCCTCTGGACCTAAACTCCCCCACTATAGGAAACATTCTCTCAAATCCACTCTATCTGTGTCGACTGGTCGCAGACGGCCCCACTATAGGAAGCAGCTTCTCCACATCCACTCTGTCTGTGTCGTCTGATCCAAGACTCCCCACTATAGGAAACATCCACTGCACACCAACTCTATCTGTGTCCTCTGGTCCTAGACTCCCACTATAGGAAACATCCTCCCCACACCCACTCTGTGTCGTCTGGTCGCAGACTCCCCCACTATCGAAAACATCCTCTCCATATCCACTCTATCTGGGTAATCTGGTCCTAGAGTCCCCCACTATAGGAAACATCCTGTCCACATCCACGCTGTGTTGTCTGGACGCAGACTCCCACACTATAGGAAACATCCTCTCCACATCAACTCTATCGGCGTCCTGTGGTCCTAGACTCTCCCACTACTGGAAACATCCCCTCCATATCCACTCTGTCTGTGTCCTCTGGTCCTAGACTCTCCCACTACTGGAAACATCCTCTCCATATCCACTCTATATGTGTCCTCTGGTCCTAGATTCCCCCACTATAGGAAACATCCTCTCCACATCCACTCTATCTGTGCCCTCTGTTCCTAGACTCCCCCACTGTAGGAAACATCCTCTCCACATCCACTCTATCCGTGTCCTCGGCACCTAGAATACCCCACGACAGTAAACATCCTCTCCACATCTACTCTATCGATGTCCTCTGGTCCTCGACACCCCCACTATAGGAAACATTCTCTCCACATCCTCTCTGTCTCGGTCCTCTGGTGCAAAATACCCCACTATAGGAAACATCCTCTCCACGTCCACTCTATCTGTGCACTCCGGTCCTTGGCTCCCACACTACAGGATACTTCCTCTCCACATCCACTCTATCTGTGTCCTCTGGTCCTAGACTCCCCCACTAAAGGAAATATCCTCTCCACATCCACTCTGTCTCGTCTGGTCCTAGACTCCCCCCCCCCCCACTCTATAGGAAACATCCTCTCCACATCCACTCTATCTGTGTCCTCTGGTCCTAGACTCCCCCACGATAGGAAACATCCTCACCACATACACTCTGTGTCCTCTGGTCCTAGACTCCCCCACTATAGGAAACTTCCTCTCCACAAGCACTCTATCTGTGCCCTCTGGTCCTAGACACCCACACTATCGGAAACATCCTCTCCACTTCCACTCTATCTGTGTCCTCTGGTCCTAGACTCCCCCACTATAGGAAACATCCTCTCCACATCAACTCTATCTGTGTTCTCTGGTCCTAGACTCAGCCACTACAGGAAACATCCCCTCCATATCCACTCTGTCTGTGTCCTCTGGTCCTAGATTCCCTCACTATAGGAAACATCCACTCCACTTCAACTCTGTCTGTGTCCTCTGGTCCTAGATTACCCCACTATAGGAAACATCCTCTCCACATCCACTCTATCTGTGTCCTCTGGTCCTAGACTCCCCCACTAAAGGAAACATCCTCTCCACATCCACTCTGTCTGTGTCCTCTGGTCCTAGACTCCCCCCCCCCACTCTATAGGAAACATCCTCTCCACATCCACTCTATCTGTGTTCTCTGGTCCTAGACTCAGCCACTATAGGAAACATCCTCTCAACATCCACTCTATTTGTGTCCTCTGGTCCTAGACACCCCAACTATTGTAAACATCCTCTCCATTTCCACTCTATCTGTGTCCACTGGTCCTAGATTCCCTCACTATTGGAAACAGTCTCTCCACATCCACTCTGTCTGTGTCCTCTGGTCCTAGACTCTCCCACTATCTGAAACATCCTCTCCATATCCACTCTGTCTGTGTCCTCCAGTCCCAGACTCCCCCACTAAAGGAAACATCCTCTCCACATCCACTCTGTCTGTGTCCTCTGGTCCTAGACTCTCCCACTATCTGAAACATCCTCTCCACATCCACTCTATTTGTGTCCTCTGGTCCTAGACTCCCGCACTATAGGAAACATCCTCTCCACATCCACTCTATTTGTGTCCTCTGGTCCTAGACTCCCCCAATATTGGAAACATCCTCTCCATATCCACTCTATCTGTGTCCTCTGGTCGTAGACTCCCCCACTATAGGAAACATCCTCTCAACATCCACTCTATTTGTGTCCACTGGTCCTAGACACTCCCACTATAGGAAACATCCTCTCCATATCCACTCTATCTGTGCCCTCTGGTCCTAGATTCCGCCACTATAGAAAACAGCCTCTCCACATCCACTCTGTCTGTGTCCTCTGGTCCTAGACTCTCCCACTATCTGAAAAATCCTCTCCATATCCACTCTATCTGTGCCCTCTGGTCCTAGATTCCGCCACTATAGAAAACAGCCTCTCCACATCCACTCTGTCTGTGTCCTCGGGTCCTAGACTCCCCCACTACAGGAAACATCCTCTCCACATCCACTCTATCGGTGTCCTCTGGTCCTAGACACCCCCACTATCGAAAACACCCTCTCCATATCGACTCTATCTGTGTAATCCGGTCCTAGAAACCCCCACCACAGTAAACATCCTCATCAGATCCACTCTGATTCGTTCGGTCGCAGACTCCCCCACTATAGGAAACATCCTCTACACATCCACTCTGTCTGTGTCCTCTGGTCCTAGACTCCCCCAGTATAGGAAACCTCCTCTCCACTTCCACTCTGTCTGTGTCCTCTGGTACTAGAACTCCCCCACTACAGTAAACATCCTCTCCACATCCACTCTATCTTTGTCCTCTGGTCCTAGACTCCCCCACTATAGGAAACATCCTCTCTACATCCACTCTATCTGTGTTCTCTGGTCCTAGACTCAGCCACTACAGGAAACATCCCCTCCATATCCACTCTGTCTGTGTCCTCTGGTCCTAGATTCCCTCACTATAGGAAACATCCACTCCACTTCAACTCTGTCTGTGTCCTCTGGTCCTAGATTACCCCACTATAGGAAACATCCTCTCCACGTCCACTCTATCTGTGTCCTCTGGTCCTAGTCTCCCCCACGATAGGAAATATCCTCTCCACATACACTCTGTGTCCTCTGGTCCTAGACCCCCACTATAGGAATCATCCTCGCCACATCCACTCTGTCTGTGTCCTCGGGTCCTAGACTCCCCCACTACAGGAAACATCCTCTCCACATCCACTCTATCGGTGTCCTCTGGTCGTAGACTCCCCCACTATAGGAAACATTCTCTCCACATCCACTCTATTTGTGTCCACTGGTCCTAGGCACTCCCACTATAGGAAACATCCTCTCCATATCCACTCTATCTGTGCCCTCTGGTCCTAGATTCCGCCACTATAGAAAACAGCCTCTCCACATCCACTCTGTCTGTGTCCTCTGGTCCTAGACTCTCCCACTATCTGAAAAATCCTCTCCATATCCACTCTGTCTGTGTCCTCGGGTCCTAGACTCCCCCACTATCGAAAACATCCTCTCCATATCGACTCTATCTGGGTAATCCGGTCCTAGAAACCCCCACCACAGTAAACATCCTCATCAGATCCACTCTGATTCGTTCGGTCGCAGACTCCCCCACTATAGGAAACATCCTCTACACATCCACTCTGTCTGTGTCCTCTGGTCCTAGACTCCCCCAGTATAGGAAACCTCCTCTCCACATCCACTCTGTCTGTGTCCTCTGGTACTAGAACTCCCCCACTACAGTAAACATCCTCTCCACATCAACTCTATCTGTGTCCTGTATTCCTAGACTCCCCCACTATAGGAAACATCCTCTCCACATCCACTGTATCTGTGTCCTCTGGTCCTAGACTCCCCCATTTTAGGAAACATCCTCTCCACATCCACTCTATCTGTGTCCTCTGGTCCTAGGCTCCCACACTACAGGAAACACCCTCTCCATATCCACTCTATCTGTGTCCATTGGTCCTAGATTCCTCCACTATAAGAAACATCCTCTCCACATCCACACTGTCTGTGTCCTCTGGTCCTAGACTCTCCCACCACAGGAAACATCCTCTCCACATCCACTCTATCTGTGTCCTGTATTCCTAGACTCCCCCACTATAGGAAACATCCTCTCCACAGCCACTCTGTTGGTGTCCTCTATTCCTAGACTCCCACAGTATAGGAAACACCCTCTCCACATCCACGTTTTCTGTGCGCTCTGGTCCTACACTCACGAACTATAGGAGACAGCCTCTGCACACCCACTCTATCTGTGTCCTCTGGTCCTAGACACCCCCACTATAGGAAACACCCTCTCCATATCCACTCTATCTGTGTCCATTGGTCCTAGATTCCTCCACTATAAGAAACATCCTCTCCACATCCACACTGTCTGTGTCCTCTGGTCCTAGACTCTCCCACCACAGGAAACATCCTCTCTACATCCACTCTATCTGTGCCCTCTAGTCCTAGATTCCGCCACTATAGGAAACACCCTCTCCACATCCACTCTATCTGTGTCCTCTGGTCCTAGACTCCCCCACTATAGGAAACATCCTCTCCACAGCCACTCTGTGTCGTCTGGTCCTAGATTCCCCCACTTTAGGAAACATCCTCTCCACATCCACTCTATCTGTGTCCTCTGGACCTAAACTCCCCCACTATAGGAAACATTCTCTCAAATCCACTCTATCTGTGTCGACTGGTCGCAGACGGCCCCACTATAGGAAGCAGCTTCTCCACATCCACTCTGTCTGTGTCGTCTGATCCAAGACTCCCCACTATAGGAAACATCCTCTGCACACCAACTCTATCTGTGTCCTCTGGTCCTAGACTCCCACTATAGGAAACATCCTCCCCACACCCACTCTGTGTCGTCTGGTCGCAGACTCCCCCACTATCGAAAACATCCTCTCCATATCCACTCTATCTGGGTAATCTGGTCCTAGAGTCCCCCACTATAGGAAACATCCTGTCCACATCCACGCTGTGTTGTCTGGACGCAGACTCCCACACTATAGGAAACATCCTCTCCACATCAACTCTATCGGCGTCCTGTGGTCCTAGACTCTCCCACTACTGGAAACATCCCCTCCATATCCACTCTGTCTGTGTCCTCTGGTCCTAGACTCTCCCACTACTGGAAACATCCTCTCCATATCCACTCTATATGTGTCCTCTGGTCCTAGATTCCCCCACTATAGGAAACATCCTCTCCACATCCACTCTATCTGTGCCCTCTGTTCCTAGACTCCCCCACTGTAGGAAACATCCTCTCCACATCCACTCTATCCGTGTCCTCGGCACCTAGAATACCCCACGACAGTAAACATCCTCTCCACATCTACTCTATCGATGTCCTCTGGTCCTCGACACCCCCACTATAGGAAACATTCTCTCCACATCCTCTCTGTCTCGGTCCTCTGGTGCAAAATACCCCACTATAGGAAACTTCCTCTCCACATCCACTCTATCTGTCTCCTCTGGTCCTAGACTCCCTCACTACAGGAAACATCCTCTCCACATCCACTCTATTGTGTCCTCTGGTCCTAGACTCCCCCACTATAGGAAACATGTTCTACACATCCACTCTATCTGTGTCCTCTGGTCCTAGACTCCACCACTACAGGAATCATACTCTCCACATCCACTCCATCAGTGTCCTCTGGTCCTAGACTCCCCCACTATAGGAAACATCCTCTCAACATCCACTCTATCAGTGTCCTCTGGTCCTAGACTCCCCCACTATAGGAAACATCCTCTCCACATCCACTCTATCTGTGTTCTCTGGTCCTAGACTCCCCCAATATAGGAACCATCCTCTCCACATCCACTCTATCTGTGTCCTCTGGCCCTAGGCACCCCCACTATAGGAAACATCCTCTCCACATCCTCTCTATCTGTGTCCTCTGGTCCTAGACTCCCCCACGATAGGAAATATCCTCTACACATAACTCTGTGTCCTCTGGTCCTAGACTCCCCCACTATAGGAATCATCCTCTCCACATCCACTCTATCTGTGTCCTCTGGTCCTAGACACCCCCACTATAGGAAACATCCTCTCCACATCCTCTCTATCTGTGTCCTCTGGTCCTAGACTCCCCCACGATAGGAAACATCCTCACCACATACACTCTGTGTCCTCTGGTCCTAGACTCCCCCACTATAGGAAACTTCCTCTCCACAAGCACTCTATCTGTGCCCTCTGGTCCTAGACACCCACACTATCGGAAACATCCTCTCCACATCCATTCTATCTGTGTCCTCTGGTCCTAGACTCCTCCACTAGAGGAAACATCCTCTCCACATCCACTCTATCTGTGTCCTCTGGTCCTAGACTCCCCCAACACAGGAAACATCCTCTCCACGTCCACTCTATCTGTGTCCTCTGGTCCTAGTCTCCCCCACGATAGGAAATATCCTCTCCACATACACTCTGTGTCCTCTGGTCCTAGACCCCCACTATAGGAATCATCCTCTCCACATCCACTCTACCTGTGTCCTCTGGTCGCAGACTGCCCCACTATGGGAAACTTCCTCTCCACAAGCACTCTATCTGTGCCCTCTGGTCCTAGACACCCACACTATCGGAAACATCCTCTCCACATCCACTCTATCTGTGTCCTCTGGTCCTAGACTCCTCCACTAGAGGAAACATCCTCTCCACATCCACTCTATCTGTGTCCTCTGGTCCTAGACTCCCCCACCACAGGAAACATCCTCTCCACGTCCACTCTATCTGTGTCCTCTGGTCCTAGTCTCCCCCACGATAGGAAATATCCTCTCCACATACACTCTGTGTCCTCTGGTCCTAGACCCCCACTATAGGAATCATCCTCTCCACATCCACTCTATCTGTGTCCTCTGGTCCTAGACTTTCAAACTATAGGAAACTTCCTCTCCACATCCACTCTATCTGTGTCCTCTGGTCCTAGACTCCCCCACTATAGGAAACATCCTCTCCACGTCCACTCTATCTGTGACCTCTGGTCCTAGACTTCCCCACCACAGGAAACATCTTCTTAACATCCAATCAATTGGTGTCCTCTGGTCCTAGACTTTCACACTACAAGAAACATCCTCTCTACATCCACTCTCTCAGTGTCCTCTGGTCCTAGACTTTCACACTATAGGAAACTTCCTCTCCACATCCACTCTATCTGTGTCCACTGGTCCTAGACTCCCCCACTATAGGAAGCATCCTCTCCACATCCAATCCATCTGTGTCCTCTGGTCGCAGACTCCTCCACTATAGGAAACTTCCTCTCCACATCCACTCTATCTGTCTCCTCTGGTCCTAGACTCCCCCACTATAGGAATCATCCTCTCCAGATCCACTCTATCTGTGTCCTCTGGTCCTAGACTCCCCCACTATAGGAAACTTCCTCTCCACATCCACTCTATCTGTCTCCTCTGGTCCTAGACTCCCTCACTACAGGAAACATCCTCTCCACATCCACTCTATTGTGTCCTCTGGTCCTAGACTCCCCCACTATAGGAAACATGTTCTACACATCCACTCTATCTGTGTCCTCTGGTCCTAGACTCCACCACTACAGGAATCATACTCTCCACATCCACTCCATCAGTGTCCTCTGGTCCTAGACTCCCCCACTATAGGAAACATCCTCTCCACATCCACTCTATCAGTGTCCTCTGGTCCTAGACTCCCCCACTATAGGAAACATCCTCTCCACATCCACTCTATCTGTGTTCTCTGGTCCTAGACTCCCCCAATATAGGAACCATCCTCTCCACATCCACTCTATCTGTGTCCTCTGGCCCTAGGCACCCCCACTATAGGAAACATCCTCTCCACATCCTCTCTATCTGTGTCCTCTGGTCCTAGATTCCCCCACGATAGGAAATATCCTCTACACATAACTCTGTGTCCTCTGGTCCTAGACTCCCCCACTATAGGAATCATCCTCTCCACATCCACTCTATCTGTGTCCTCTGGTCCTAGACACCCCCACTATAGGAAACATCCTCTCCACATCCTCTCTATCTGTGTCCTCTGGTCCTAGACTCCCCCACGATAGGAAACATCCTCACCACATACACTCTGTGTCCTCTGGTCCTAGACTCCCCCACTATAGGAATCTTCCTCTCCACAAGCACTCTATCTGTGCCCTCTGGTCCTAGACACCCACACTATCGGAAACATCCTCTCCACATCCATTCTATCTGTGTCCTCTGGTCCTAGACTCCTCCACTAGAGGAAACATCCTCTCCACATCCACTCTATCTGTGTCCTCTGGTCCTAGACTCCCCCAACACAGGAAACATCCTCTCCACGTCCACTCTATCTGTGTCCTCTGGTCCTAGTCTCCCCCACGATAGGAAATATCCTCTCCACATACACTCTGTGTCCTCTGGTCCTAGACCCCCACTATAGGAATCATCCTCTCCACATCCACTCTACCTGTGTCCTCTGGTCGCAGACTGCCCCACTATGGGAAACATCCTCTCCGCATCCACTCTATCTGTGTCCTCTGGTCCTAGACTCCTCCACTAGAGGAAACATCCTCTCCACATCCACTCTGTCTGTGTACTCTGGTCCTAGACTCCCCCACTATAGGAAACATCCTCTCCACATCCACTCTGTCTGTGTACTCTGGTCCTAGACTCCCCCATCATAGGAAACATCCTCTCCACATGCACTCTACCTGGGTTCTCTTGTCCGAAACTCCCCCACCACAGGAACCATCCTCTCAACATCCACTCTATTGGTGTCCTCTGTTACTGGACTCTCACACTGCAGGAAATATCCTTTCCACATCCACTCTGTCTGTGTCCTCTGGTCCTAGACTCCCCCACTATAGGAAACATCCTCTCCCCATCCACTCTATCTTGGTCCTCTGGTCCTAGACTCCCCTACTGCAGGAAACATCCTCTCCACATCCACTCTACCTGTGTCCTCTAGTCCAAGACTCCCCCACTGCAGAAAACATCCTCTCAACATCCACTCTATCTGTGTCCTCTGGTCCTAGACTCCACCACTGCATGAAACATCCTCTCCACATCCACTCTATCTGTGTTCCCTGTTCCTAGACTCCCCCATCACAGGAAACATCTTCTTAACATCCAATCAATTGGTGTCCTCTGGTCCTAGACTTTCACACTGCAGGAAACATCCTCTCCACATCCACTCTATCTGTGTCCTCAGGTCCTAGACTCCCCCACTATAGGAAACATCCTCTCCACAACCTCTCTATCTGTGTCCTCTGGTCCTAGACTCCCTACGTCCTTTCTATCGGTGTCCTCTGGCCCTGGACACCCCTAGTATAGGAAACATCCTCTCCACATCCTCTCTATCTGTGTCCTCTGGTCCTAGATTCCCCCACTACAGGAAACATCCTCTCCACATCCACTCTAACTGTGTCCTCTGGTCGCAGTCTCCCCAACTGTAGGAAACATGCTCTGCACTTCCAATCTATCTGTGACCTCTCGTCTTAGACTCCTCCTCTACTGGAAACATCCTCTCCACAGCCAGTCTCTCTGTGTACTCTGGTCCAAGACGCCCCCACCACAGGAAACATCCTCTCCACATCCACTCTATCGGTGTCCTCTTGTTCTAGACACCCCCACTATAGCAAACATCCTGTCCACATCTACTCTATCGGTGTCCTCTGGTCCTAGACACCCAAACTACAAGAAACTTCCTCTCCACATCCACTCTATCTGTGCCCTCTGGTCCTAGACTCCCCCACTATAGGAATCATCCTCTCCACATCCACTCTATCTGTGCCCTCTGGTCCTAGACTCCCCCACTATAGGAATCATCCTCTCCACATCCACTCTATCTGTGTCCTCTGGTGCTAAACTCCCCCACTACAGGAAACATCCTCTCCACATCCACTCTATCTGTGTCCTCTGGTCCTGGACTACCCCACCACAGGAAACATCCTCTCAACATCCACTCTATTGGTGTCCTCTGGTCCTAGACTCCCACACTATCGGAAACATCCTCTCAACATCCACTCTCTCTGTGTTCTCTGGTCCTAGACTCCCCCACTGCAGGAAACATCCTCTCAACATCCACTCTATTGGTGTCCTGTGGTCCTAGACTCCCACACTATAGGAAACATCCTCTCCACATCCACTCTATCTGTGACCTCTGGTCCTAGACTCCCCCACTACAGGAAACATCCTCTCCACGTCCACTCTATCTGTGTCCTCAGGTCCTAGACTCCCCCACTATAGGAAACATCCTCTCCACAACCTCTCTATCTGTGTCCTCTGGTCCTACTCCACTATAGGAAACATCCTCTCCACAACCTCTCTATCTGTGTCCTCTGGTCGCAGACTCCCCCACTATGGGAAACATCCTCTCCACATCCACTCTACCTGTGTCCTCTAGTCCAAGACTCCCCCACTGCATGAAACATCCTCTCCACATCCACTCTATCTGTGTTCCCTGTTCCTAGACTCCCCCATCACAGGAAACATCTTCTTAACATCCAATCAATTGGTGTCCTCTGGTCCTAGACTTTCACACTGCAGGAAACATCCTCTCTACATCCACTCTGTCAGTGTCCTCTGGTCCCAGAATCCACCACTGCAGGAAACATCCTCTCCACATCCACTCTATCTGTGTCCTCAGGTCCTAGACTCCCCCACTATAGGAAACATCCTCTCCACAACCTCTCTATCTGTGTCCTCTGGTCCTACTCCACTATAGGAAACATCCTCTCCACAACCTCTCTATCTGTGTCCTCTGGTCGCAGACTCCCCCACTATGGGAAACATCCTCTCCGCATCCACTCTATCTGTGGTCCTAGACTCCTCCACTAGAGGAAACATCCTCTCCACATCCACTCTGTCTGTGTTCTCTGTTCCTAGACTTCCCCACCACAGGAAACATCTTCTTAACATCCAATCAATTGGTGTCCTCTGGTCCTAGACTTTCACACTACAGGAAACATCCTCTCTACATCCACTCTCTCAGTGTCCTCTGGTCCTAGACTTTCACACTATAGGAAACTTCCTCTCCACATCCACTCTATCTGTGTCCTCTGGTCCTAGACTCCCCCACTATAGGAAACATCCTCTCCACGTCCACTCTATCTGTGACCTCTGGTCCTAGACTCCCCCGCAATAGGAAGCATCCTCTCCACATCCACTCCATCTGTGTCCTCTGGTCGCAGACTCCTCCACTATAGGAAACTTCCTCTCCACATCCACTCTATCTGTCTCCTCTGGTCCTAGACTCCCCCACTATAGGAAACATCCTCTCCACATCCACTCCATCTGTGTCCTCTGGTCGCAGTCTCCTCCACTATAGGAAACTTCCTCTCCACATCCACTCTATCTGTCTCCTCTGGTCCTAGACTCCCCCACTATAGGAATCATCCTCTCCACATCCTCTCTATCTGTGTCCTCTGGTCCTAGACTCCCCCACTATAGGAATCATCCTCTCCACATCCACTCTATCTGTGTCCTCTGGTCCTAGACTCCCCCACTATAGGAAACTTCCTCTCCACATCCACTCTATCTGTCTCCTATGGTCCTAGACTCCCTCACTACAGGAAACATTCTCTCCACATCCACTCTATCTGTGCCCTCTGGTCCTAGACTCCCACACTATCGGAAACATCCTCTCCACATCCACTCTATCTGTGTCCTCTGGTCCTAGACTCCTCCACTAGAGGAAACATCCTCTCCACATCCACTCTATCTGTGTTCTCTGGTCCTAGACTCCCACACTATAGGAAACATCCTCTCCACATCCACTCTATCTGTGACCTCTGGTCCTAGACTCCCCCACTACAGGAAACATATTCTCCACGTCCACTCTATCTGTGTCCTCTGGTCCTAGTCTCCCGCACGATAGGAAATATCCTGTCCACATACACTCTGTGTCCTCTGGTCCTAGACCCCCACTATAGGAATCATCCTCTCCACATCCACTCTATCTGTGTCCTCTGGTCGCAGACTCCCCCACTATGGGAAACATCCTCTCCGCATCCACTCTATCTGTGTCCTCTGCTCCTAGACTCCTCCACTAGAGGAAACATCCTCTTCACATCCACTCTATCTGTGTCCTCAGGTCCTAGACTCCCCCACTATAGGAAACATCCTCTCCACATCCACTCTGTCTGTGTACTCTGGTCCTAGCCTACCCCACGACAGGAATCATCCTCTCCACATCTACTCTATCGGTGTCCTCTGGTCTTAGACTCCCCCATCATAGGAAACATCCTCTCCACATCCACTCTACCTGGGTTCTCTGGTCCGAAACTCCCCCACCACAGGAACCATCCTCTCAACATCCACTCTATTGGTGTCCTCTGTTACTGGACTCTCACACTGCAGGAAATATCCTTTCCACATCCACTCTGTCTCTGTCCTCTGGTCCTAGACTCCCCCACTATAGGAAACATCCTTTCCACATCCACTCTATCTTGGTCCTCTGGTCCTAGACTCCCCTACTGCAGGAAACATCCTCTCCACATCCACTCTACCTGTGTCCTCTAGTCCAAGACTCCCCCACTGCATGAAACATCCTCTCCACATCCACTCTATCTGTGTTCCCTGTTCCTAGACTCCCCCATCACAGGAAACATCTTCTTAACATCCAATCAATTGGTGTCCTCTGGTCCTAGACATTCACACTGCAGGAAACATCCTCTCTACATCCACTCTGTCAGTGTCCTCTGGTCCCAGAATCCACCACTGCAGGAAACATCCTCTCCACATCCACTCTATCTGTGTCCTCAGGTCCTAGACTCCCCCACTATAGGAAACATCCTCTCCACAACCTCTCTATCTGTGTCCTCTGGTCCTACTCCACTATAGGAAACATCCTCTCCACAACCTCTCTATCTGTGTCCTCTGGTCCTAGACTCCCTACGTCCTTTCTATCAGTGTCCTCTGGCCCTGGACACCCCTAGTATAGGAAACATCCTCTCCACATCCTCTCTATCTGTGTCCTCTGGTCCTAGATTCCCCCACTACAGGAAACATCCTCTCCACATCCACTCTAACTGTGTCCTCTGGTCGCAGTCTCCCCAACTGTAGGAAACATGCTCTGCACATCCAATCGATCTGTATCCTCTCGTCTTAGACACCTCCTCTACTGGAAACATCCTCTCCACAGCCAGTCTCTCTGTGTACTCTGGTCGAAGACGCCCCCACCACAGGAAACATCCTCTCCACATCCACTCTATCGGTGTCCTCTTGTTCTAGACACCCCCACTATAGCAAACATCCTGTCCACATCTACTCTATCGGTGTCCTCTGGTCCTAGACACACAAACTACAAGAAACTTCCTCTCCACATCCACACTATCTGTGTCATCTGGTCCTAGACTCCGCCACACAGGAAACTTCCTCTCCACATCCACTCTATCTGTGTCCTCTAGTCCTAGACACCCCCACTATAGGAAACATCCTCTCAACATCCACTCTATCTGTGGTCCTCGAGTCCCCCACTATAGGAAACATCCTCTCCACATCCTCTCTATCTGTGTCCTCTGGTCCTAGACTCCCCCACTAGAGGAAACATCCTCTCAACATCCACTCTATTGGTGTCCTGTGGTCCTAGACTCCCACACTATAGGAAACATCCTCTCCACATCCACTCTATCTGTGACCTCTGGTCCTAGATTCCCCCACTACAGGAAACATCCTCTCCACGTCCACTCTATCTGTGTCCTCTGGTCCTAATCTCCCCCACCACAGGAAACGTCCTCTCAACATCCACTCTATTGGTGTCCTGTGGTCCTAGATTCCCCGACTACAAGATACATCTTCTCCACATCCACTCCATCTGTGGTCCTAGACTCCTCCACTAGAGGAAACATCCTCTCCACATCCACTTTATCTGTGTTCTCTGGTCCTAGGCTCCCCCACTGCAGGAAACATCCTCTCAACATCCACTCTGTTGGTGTCCTCTGGTCCTAGACTCCCACACTATCGGAAACGTCCTCTCAACATCCACTCTCTCTGTGTTCTCTGGTCCTAGACTCCCCCACTGCAGGAAACATCCTCTCAACATCCACTCTATTGGTGTCCTGTGGTCCTAGACTCCCACACTATAGGAAACATCCTCTCCACATCCACTCTATCTGTGAACTCTGGTCCTAGACTCCCCCACTACAGGAAACATCCTCTCCACGTCCACTCTATCTGTGTCCTCTGGTCCTAATCTCCCCCACCACAGGAAACGTCCTCTCAACATCCACTCTATTGGTGTCCTGTGGTCCTAGATTCCCCCACTACAAGATACATCTTCTCCACATCCACTCCATCTGTGTCCTCTGGTCGTAGACACCCCCACTACGGGAAACATCCTCTCCGCATCCACTCTATACGTGGTCCTAGACTCCTCCACTAGAGGAAACATCCTCTCCACATCCACTCTATCTGTGTTCTCTGTTCCTAGACTTCCCCACCACAGGAAACATCTTCTTAACATCCAATCAATTGGTGTCCTCTGGTCCTAGACTTTCACACTACAGGAAACATCCTCTCTACATCCACTCTCTCAGTGTCCTCTGGTCCTAGACTTTCACACTCTAGGAAACTTCCTCTCCACATCCACTCTATCTGTGTCCTCTGGTCCTAGACTCCCCCACTATAGGAAACATCCTCTCCACGTCCACTCTATCTGTGACCTCTGGTCCTAGACTCCCCCACTATAGGAAGCATCCTCTCCACATCCACTCCATCTGTGTCCTCTGGTCGCAGACTCCTCCACTATAGGAAACTTCCTCTCCACATCCACTCTATCTGTCTCCTCTGGTCCTAGACTCCACCACTATAGGAAACATCCTCTCCACATCCACTCCACCTGTGTCCTCTGGTCGCAGACTCCTCCACTATAGGAAACTTCCTCTCCACATCCACTCTATCTGTCTCCTCTGGTCCTAGACTCCCCCACTATAGGAATCATCCTCTCCACATCCACTCTATCTGTGTCCTCTGGTCCTAGACTCCCCCACTATAGGAATCATCCTCTCCACATCCACTCTATCTGTGTCCTCTGGTCCTAGACTCCCCCACTATAGGAAACTTCCTCTCCACATCCACTCTATCTGTCTCCTCTGGTCCTAGACTCCCCCACTATAGGAAACATCCTCTCCACATCCAGTCCATCTGTGTCCTCTGGTCGCAGTCTCCTCCACTATAGGAAACTTCCTCTCCACATCCACTCTATCTGTCTCCTCTGGTCCTAGACTCCCCCACTATAGGAATCATCCTCTCCACATCCACTCTATCTGTGTCCTCTGGTCCTAGACTCCCCCACTATAGGAATCATCCTCTCCACATCCACTCTATCTGTGTCCTCTGGTCCTAGACTCCCCCACTATAGGAAACTTCCTCTCCACATCCACTCTATCTGTCTCCTATGGTCCTAGACACCCTCACTACAGGAAACATTCTCTCCACATCCACTCTATCTGTGCCCTCTGGTCCTAGACTCCCACACTATCGGAAACATCCTCTCCACATCCACTCTATCTGTGTCCTCTGGTCCTAGACTCCTCCACTAGAGGAAACATCCTCTCCACATCCACTCTATCTGTGTTCTCTGGTCCTAGACTCCCACACTATAGGAAACAACCTCTCCACATCCACTCTATCTGTGTCCTCTGGTCCTAGACTCCCCCACTATAGGAAACATCCTCTCCACATCCACTCTATCTGTGACCTCTGGTCCTAGACTCCCCCACTACAGGAAACATATTCTCCACATCCACTCTATCTGTGTCCTCTGGTCCTAGTCTCCCGCACGATAGGAAATATCCTGTCCACATACACTCTGTGTCCTCTGGTCCTAGACCCCCACTATAGGAATCATCCTCTCCACATCCACTCTATCTGTGTCCTCTGGTCGCAGACTCCCCCACTATGGGAAACATCCTCTCCGCATCCACTCTATCTGTGTCCTCTGCTCCTAGACTCCTCCACTAGAGGAAACATCCTCTCCACATCCACTCTATCTGTGTCCTCAGGTCCTAGACTCCCCCACTATAGGAAACATCCTCTCCACATCCACTCTGTCTGTGTACTCTGGTCCTAGACTACCCCACGACAGGAATCATCCTCTCCACATCTACTCTATCGGTGTCCTCTGGTCTTAGACTCCCCCATCATAGGAAACATCCTCTCCACATCCACTCTAGCTGGGTTCTCTGGTCCGAAACTCCCCCACCACAGGAACCATCCTCTCAACATCCACTCTATTGGTGTCCTCTGTTACTGGACTCTCACACTGCAGGAAATATCCTTTCCACATCCACTCTGTCTCTGTCCTCTGGTCCTAGACTCCCCCACTATAGGAAACATCCTTTCCACATCCACTCTATCTTGGTCCTCTGGTCCTAGACTCCCCTACTGCAGGAAACATCCTCTCCACATCCACTCTACCTGTGTCCTCTAGTCCAAGACTCCCCCACTGCATGAAACATCCTCTCCACATCCACTCTATCTGTGTTCCCTGTTCCTAGACTCCCCCATCACAGGAAACATCTTCTTAACATCCAATCAATTGGTGTCCTCTGGTCCTAGACTTTCACACTGCAGGAAACATCCTCTCTACATCCACTCTGTCAGTGTCCTCTGGTCCCAGAATCCACCACTGCAGGAAACATCCTCTCCACATCCACTCTATCTGTGTCCTCAGGTCCTAGACTCCCCCACTATAGGAAACATCCTCTCCACAACCTCTCTATCTGTGTCCTCTGGTCCTACTCCACTATAGGAAACATCCTCTCCACAACCTCTCTATCTGTGTCCTCTGGTCCTAGACTCCCTACGTCCTTTCTATCAGTGTCCTCTGGCCCTGGACACCCCTAGTACAGGAAACATCCTCTCCACATCCTCTCTATCTGTGTCCTCTGGTCCTAGATTCCCCCACTACAGGAAACATCCTCTCCACATCCACTCTAACTGTGTCCTCTGGTCGCAGTCTCCCCAACTGTAGGAAACATGCTCTGCACATCCAATCGATCTGTATCCTCTCGTCTTAGACTCCTCCTCTACTGGAAACATCCTCTCCACAGCCAGTCTCTCTGTGTACTCTGGTCCAAGACGCCCCCACCACAGGAAACATCCTCTCCACATCCACTCTATCGGTGTCCTCTTGTTCTAGACACCCCCACTATAGCAAACATCCTGTCCACATCTACTCTATCGGTGTCCTCTGGTCCTAGACACACAAACTACAAGAAACTTCCTCTCCACATCCACACTATCTGTGTCATCTGGTCCTAGACTCCGCCACACAGGAAACTTCCTCTCCACATCCACTCTATCTGTGTCCTCTAGTCCTAGACACCCCCACTATAGGAAACATCCTCTCAACATCCACTCTATCTGTGGTCCTCGAGTCCCCCACTATAGGAAACATCCTCTCCACATCCTCTCTATCTGTGTCCTCTGGTCCTAGACTCCCCCACTAGAGGAAACATCCTCTCAACATCCACTCTATTGGTGTCCTGTGGTCCTAGATTCCCCGACTACAAGATACATCTTCTCCACATCCACTCCATCTGTGGTCCTAAACTCCTCCACTAGAGGAAACATCCTCTCCACATCCACTTTATCTGTGTTCTCTGGTCCTAGGCTCCCCCACTGCAGGAAACATCCTCTCAACATCCACTCTGTTGGTGTCCTCTGGTCCTAGACTCCCACACTATCGGAAACGTCCTCTCAACATCCACTCTCTCTGTGTTCTCTGGTCCTAGACTCCCCCACTGCAGGAAACATCCTCTCAACATCCACTCTATTGGTGTCCTGTGGTCCTAGACTCCCACACTATAGGAAACATCCTCTCCACATCCACTCTATCTGTGACCTCTGGTCCTAGACTCCCCCACTACAGGAAACATCCTCTCCACGTCCACTCTATCTGTGTCCTCTGGTCGCAGACTCCCCCACTACGGGAAACATCCTCTCCGCATCCACTCTATACGTGGTCCTAGACTCCTCCACTAGAGGAAACATCCTCTCCACATCCACTCTATCTGTGTTCTCTGTTCCTAGACTTCCCCACCACAGGAAACATCTTCTTAACATCCAATCAATTGGTGTCCTCTGGTCCTAGACTTTCACACTCTAGGAAACTTCCTCTCCACATCCACTCTATCTGTGTCCTCTGGTCCTAGACTCCCCCACTATAGGAAACATCCTCTCCACGTCCACTCTATCTGTGACCTCTGGTCCTAGACTCCCCCACTATAGGAAGCATCCTCTCCACATCCACTCCATCTGTGTCTTCTGGTCGCAGACTCCTCCACTATAGGAAACTTCCTCTCCACATCCACTCTATCTGTCTCCTCTGGTCCTAGACTCCACCACTATAGGAAACATCGTCTCCACATCCACTCCACCTGTGTCCTCTGGTCGCAGACTCCTCCACTATAGGAAACTTCCTCTCCACATCCACTCTATCTGTCTCCTCTGGTCCTAGACTCCCCCACTATAGGAATCATCCTCTCCACAGCCAGTCTCTCTGTGTACTCTGGTCCAAGACGCCCCCACCACAGGAAACATCCTCTCCACATCCACTCTATCGGTGTCCTCTTGTTCTAGACACCCCCACTATAGCAAACATCCTGTCCACATCTACTCTATCGGTGTCCTCTGGTCCTAGACACCCAAACTACAAGAAACTTCCTCTCCACATCCACTCTATCTGTGCCCTCTGGTCCTAGGCTCCCCCACTGCAGGAAACATCCTCTCAACATCCACTCTGTTGGTGTCCTCTGGTCCTAGACTCCCACACTATCGGAAACGTCCTCTCAACATCCACTCTCTCTGTGTTCTCTGGTCCTAGACTCCCCCACTGCAGGAAACATCCTCTCAACATCCACTCTATTGGTGTCCTGTGGTCCTAGACTCCCACACTATAGGAAACATCCTCTCCACATCCACTCTATCTGTGTCCTCTGGTCGCAGACTCCTCCACTATAGGAAACTTCCTCTCCACATCCACTCTATCTGTCTCCTCTGGTCCTAGACTCCCCCACTATAGGAATCATCCTCTCCACATCCACTCTATCTGTGTCCTCTGGTCCTAGACTCCCCCACTATAGGAAACATGTTCTACACATCCACTCTCTCTGTGTTCTCTGGTCCTAGACTCCCCCACTGCAGGAAACATCCTCTCAACATCCACTCTATTGGTGTCCTGTGGTCCTAGACTCCCACACTATAGGAAACATCCTCTCCACATCCACTCTATCTGTGTCCTCTGGTCGCAGACTCCTCCACTATAGGAAACTTCCTCTCCACATCCACTCTATCTGTCTCCTCTGGTCCTAGACTCCCCCACTATAGGAATCATCCTCTCCACATCCACTCTATCTGTGTCCTCTGGTCCTAGACTCCCCCACTATAGGAAACATGTTCTACACATCCACTCTATCTGTGTCCTCTGGTCCTAGACTCCACCACTACAGGAATCATACTCTCCACATCCACTCTATCTGTGTCCTCTGGTCCTAGACTCCCCCACTATAGGAAACATCCTCTCCACATCCACTCTATCTGTGTTCTCTGGTCCTAGACTCCCTCAATATAGGAACCATCCTCTCCACATCCACTCTATCTGTGTCCTCTGGTCCTAGACACCCCCACTATAGGAAACATCCTCTCCACATCCACTCTATCTGTCTCCTCTGGTCCTAGACTCCACCACTATAGGAAACATCCTCTCCACATCCACTCCACCTGTGTCCTCTGGTCGCAGACTCCTCCACTATAGGAAACTTCCTCTCCACATCCACTCTATCTGTCTCCTCTGGTCCTAGACTCCCCCACTATAGGAATCATCCTCTCCACATCCACTCTATCTGTGTCCTCTGGTCCTAGACTCCCCCACTATAGGAATCATCCTCTCCACATCCACTCTATCTGTGTCCTCTGGTCCTAGACTCCCCCACTATAGGAAACTTCCTCTCCAAATCCACTCTATCTGTCTCCTCTGGTCCTAGACTCCCTCACTACAGGAAACATCCTCTCCACATCCACTCTATCTCTGTCCTCTGGTCCTAGACTCCCCCACTATAGGAAACATGTTCTACACATCCACTCTATCTGTGTCCTCTGGTCCTAGACTCCACCACTACAGGAATCATACTCTCCACATCCACTCTATCTGTGTCCTCTGGTCCTAGACTCCCCCACTATAGGAAACATCCTCTCCACATCCACTCTATCTGTGTTCTCTGGTCCTAGACTCCCTCAATATAGGAACCATCCTCTCCACATCCACTCTATCTGTGTCCTCTGGTCCTAGACACCCCCACTATAGGAAACATCCTCTCCACATCCTCTCTATCTGTGTCCTCTGGTCGTAGACTCCCCCACGATAGGAAATATCCTCACCACATGCACTCTGTGTCCTCTGGTCCTAGACTCCCCCACTATAGGAATCATCCTCTCCACATCCACTCTATCTGTGTCCTCTGGTCCTAGACACCCCCACTATAGGAAACATCCTCTCCACATCCTCTCTATCTGTGTCCTCTGGTCCTAGACTCCCCCACGATAGGAAACATCCTCACCACATACACTCTGTGTCCTCTGGTCCTAGACTCCCACACTATCGGAAACATCCTCTCCACATCCACTCTATCTGTGTCCTCTGGTCCTAGACTCCTCCACTAGAGGAAACATCCTCTCCACATCCACTCTATCTGTGTTCTCTGGTCCTAGACTCCCACACTATAGGAAACATCCTCTCCACATCCACTCTATCTGTGTCCTCTGGTCGCAGACTCCTCCTCTATAGGAAACTTCCTCTCCACATCCACTCTATCTGTCTCCTCTGGTCCTAGACTCCCGCACTATAGGAATCATCCTCTCCACATCCACTCTATCTGTGTCCTCTGGTCCTAGACACCCCCACTATAGGAAACATCCTCTCCACATCCTCTCTATCTGTGTCCTCTGGTCCTAGACTCCCCCACGATAGGAAACATCCTCACCACATACACTCTGTGTCCTCTGGTCCTAGACTCCCCCACTATAGGAAACTTCCTCTCCACATCCACTCTATCTGTGCCCTCTGGTCCTAGACTCCCACACTATCGGAAACATCCTCTCCACATCCACTCTATCTGTGTCCTCTGGTCCTAGACTCCTCCACTAGAGGAAACATCCTCTCCACATCCACTCTATCTGTGTTCTCTGGTCCTAGACTCCCACACTATAGGAAACATCCTCTCCACATCCACTCTATCTGTGACCTCTGGTCCTAGACTCCCCCACTACAGGAAACATCCTCTCCACGTCCACTCTATCTGTGTCCTCTGGTCCTAGTCTCCCCCACGATAGGAAATATCCTCTCCACATACACTCTGTGTCCTCTGGTCCTAGACCCCCACTATAGGAATCATCCTCTCCACATCCACTCTATCTGTGTCCTCTGGTCGCAGACTCCCCCACTATGGGAAACATCCTCTCCGCATCCACTCTATCTGTGTCCTCTGGTCCTAGACTCCTCCACTATAGGAAACATCCTCTCCACATCCACTCTGTCTGTGTACTCTGGACCTAGACTACCCCACGACAGGAACCATCCTCTCAACATCCACTCTATTGGTGTCCTCTGTTACTGGACTCTCACACTGCAGGAAATGTCCTTTCCACATCCACTCTGTCTCTGTCCTCTGGTCCTAGACTCCCCCACTATAGGAAACATCCTCTCCACATCCACTCTATCTTGGTCCTCTGGTCCTAGACTCCCCTACTGCAGGAAACATCCTCTCCACATCCACTCTACCTGTGTCCTCTAGTCCAAGACTCCCCCACTGTTAGGAAACATCCTCTCAACATCCACTCTATCTGTGTCCTCTGGTCCTAGACACCCCCACTGCATGAAACATCCTCTCCACATCCACTCTATCTGTGTTCCCTGTTCCTAGACTCCCCCATCACAGGAAACATCTTCTTAACATCCAATCAATTGGTGTCCTCTGGTCCTAGACATTCACACTGCAGGAAACAACCTCTCTACATCCACTCTGTCAGTGTCCTCTGGTCCCAGAATCCACCACTGCAGGAAACATCCTCTCCACATCCACTCTATCTGTGTCCTCAGGTCCTAGACTCCCCCACTATAGGAAACATCCTCTCCACAACCTCTCAATCTGTGTCCTCTGGTCCTAGACTCCCTACGTCCTTTCTATCGGTGTCCTCTGGCCCTGGACACCCCTAGTAGAGGAAACATCCTCTCCACATCCTCTCTATCTGTGTCCTCTTGTCCTAGACTCCCCCACGATAGGAAACATCCTCACCACATACACTCTGTGTCCTCTGGTCCTAGACTCCCCCACTATAGGAAACTTCCTCTCCACATCCACTCTATCTGTGCCCTCTGGTCCTAGACTCCCACACTATCGGAAACATCCTCTCCACCTCCACTCTATCTGTGTCCTCTGGTCCTAGACTCCTCCACTAGAGGAAACATCCTCTCCACATCCACTCTATCTGTGTTCTCTGGTCCTAGACTCCCACACTATAGGAAACATCCTCTCCACATCCACTCTATCTGTGACCTCTGGTCCTAGACTCCCCCACTACAGGAAACATCCTCTCCACGTCCACTCTATCTGTGTCCTCTGGTCCTAGTCTCCCCCACGATAGGAAATATCCTCTCCACATACACTCTGTGTCCTCTGGTCCTAGACCCCCACTATGGGAATCATCCTCTCCACATCCACTCTATCTGTGTCCTCTGGTCGCAGACTCCCCCACTATGGGAAACATCCTCTCCGCATCTACTCTATCTGTGTCCTCTGGTCCTAGACTCCTCCACTAGAGGAAACATCCTCTCCACATCCACTCTATCTGTGTCCTCAGGTCCTAGACTCCCCCACCACAGGAAACATCCTCTCCACATCCACTCTATTGGTGTCCTCTGTTACTGGACTCTCACACTGCAGGAAATGTCCTTTCCACATCCACTCTGTCTCTGTCCTCTGGTCCTAGACTCCCCCACTATAGGAAACATCCTCTCCACATCCACTTTATCTTGGTCCTCTGGTCCTAGACTCCCCTACTGCAGGAAACATCCTCTCCACATCCACTCTACCTGTGTCCTCTAGTCCAAGACTCCCCCACTGTTAGGAAACATCCTCTCAACATCCACTCTATCTGTGTCCTCTGGTCCTAGACTCCCCCACTGCATGAAACATCCTCTCCACATCCACTCTATCTGTGTTCCCTGTTCCTAGACTCCCCCATCACAGGAAACATCTTCTTAACATCCAATCAATTGGTGTCCTCTGGTCCTAGACATTCACACTGCAGGAAACAACCTCTCTACATCCACTCTGTCAGTGTCCTCTGGTCCCAGAATCCACCACTGCAGGAAACATCCTCTCCACATCCTCTCTATCTGTGTCCTCTGGTCCTAGACTCCACCACTGCAGGAAACATCCTCTCCACATCCTCTCTATCTGTGTCCTCTGGTCCTAGATTCCCCCACTACAGGAAACATCCTCTCCACATCCACTCTAACTGTGTCCTCTGGTCGCAGTCTCCCCAACTGTAGGAAACATGCTCTGCACTTCCAATCTATCTGTGACCTCTCGTCTTAGACTCCTCCTCTACTGGAAACATCCTCTCCACAGCCAGTCTCTCTGTGTACTCTGGTCCAAGACGCCCCCACCACAGGAAACATCCTCTCCACATCCACTCTATCTGTGGTCCTCGAGTCCCCCACTATAGGAAACATCCTCTCCACATCCTCTCCATCTGTGTCCTCTGGTCCTAGACTCCCCCACTACAGGAAACATCCTCTCCACATCCACGCTATCTGTGTCCTCTGGTCCTAGACTCCCCCACCACAGGAAACATCCTCTCCACATCCACTCTATCTGTGTTCTCTGTTCCTAGAATTCCCCACCACAGGAAACATCTTCTTAACATCCAATCAATTGGTGTCCTGTGGTCCTAGACTCCCACACTATAGGAAACATCCTCTCCACATCCACTCTATCTGTGACCTCTGGTCCTAGACTCCCCCACTACAGGAAACATCCTCTCCACGTCCACTCTATCTGTGTCCTCTGGTCGTAGACACCCCCACTACGGGAAACATCCTCTCCGCATCCACTCTATACGTGGTCCTAGACTCCTCCACTAGAGGAAACTTCCTCTCCACATCCACTCTATCTGTCTCCTCTGGTCCTAGACTCCACCACTATAGGAAACATCTTCTCCACATCCACTCCACCTGTGTCCTCTGGTCGCAGACTCCTCCACTATAGGAAACTTCCTCTCCACATCCACTCTATCTGTCTCCTCTGGTCCTAGACTCCCCCACTATAGGAATCATCCGCTCCACATCCACTCTATCTGTGTCCTCTGGTCCTAGACTCCCCCACTATAGGAATCATCCTCTCCACATCCACTCTATCTGTGTCCTCTGGTCCTAGACTCCCCCACTATAGGAAACTTCCTCTCCACATCCACTCTATCTGTCTCCTCTGGTCCTAGACTCCCTCACTACAGGAAACATCCTCTCCACATCCACTCTATCTCTGTCCTCTGGTCCTAGACTCCCCCACTATAGGAAACATGTTCTACACATCCACTCTATCTGTGTCCTCTGGTCCTAGACTCCACCACTACAGGAATCATACTCTCCACATCCACTCTATCTGTGTCCTCTGGTCCTAGACTCCCCCACTATAGGAAACATCCTCTCCACATCCACTCTATCTGTGTTCTCTGGTCCTAGACTCCCTCAATATAGGAACCATCCTCTCCACATCCACTCTATCTGTGTCCTCTGGTCCTAGACACCCCCACTATAGGAAACATCCTCTCCACATCCTCTCTATCTGTGTCCTCTGGTCGTAGACTCCCCCACGATAGGAAATATCCTCTCCACATGCACTCTGTGTCCTCTGGTCCTAGACTCCCCCACTATAGGAATCATCCTCTCCACATCCACTCTATCTGTGTCCACTGGTCCTAGACACCCCCACTATAGGAAACATCCTCACCACATACACTCTGTGTCCTCTGGTCCTAGACTCCCACACTATCGGAAACATCCTCTCCACATCCACTCTATCTGTGTCCTCTGGTCCTAGACTCCTCCACTAGAGGAAACATCCTCTCCACATCCACTCTATCTGTGTTCTCTGGTCCTAGACTCCCACACTATAGGGAACATCCTCTCCACATCCACTCTATCTGTGTCCTCTGGTCGCAGACTCCTCCTCTATAGGAAACTTCCTCTCCACATCCACTCTATCTGTCTCCTCTGGTCCTAGACTCCCCCACTATAGGAATCATCCTCTCCACATCCACTCTATCTGTGTCCTCTGGTCCTAGACACCCCCACTATAGGAAACATCCTCTCCACATCCTCTCTATCTGTGTCCTCTGGTCCTAGACTCCCCCACGATAGGAAACATCCTCACCACATACACTCTGTGTCCTCTGGTCCTAGACTCCCCCACTATAGGAAACTTCCTCTCCACATCCACTCTATCTGTGCCCTCTGGTCCTAGACTCCCACACTATCGGAAACATCCTCTCCACATCCACTCTATCTGTGTCCTCTGGTCCTAGACTCCTCCACTAGAGGAAACATCCTCTCCACATCCACTCTATCTGTGTTCTCTGGTCCTAGACTCCCACACTATAGGAAACATCCTCTCCACATCCACTCTATCTGTGACCTCTGGTCCTAGACTCCCCCACTACAGGAAACATCCTCTCCACGTCCACTCTATCTGTGTCCTCTGGTCCTAGTCTCCCCCACGATAGGAAATATCCTCTCCACATACACTCTGTGTCCTCTGGTCCTAGACCCCCACTATAGGAATCATCCTCTCCACATCCACTCTATCTGTGTCCTCTGGTCGCAGACTCCCCCACTATGGGAAACATCCTCTCCGCATCCACTCTATCTGTGTCCTCTGGTCCTAGACTCCTCCACTATAGGAAACATCCTCTCCACATCCACTCTATCTGTGTCCTCAGGTCCTAGTCTCCCCCACTATAGGAAACATCCTCTCCACATCCACTCTGTCTGTGTACTCTGGACCTAGACTACCCCACGACAGGAACCATCCTCTCAACATCCACTCTATTGGTGTCCTCTGTTACTGGACTCTCACACTGCAGGAAATGTCCTTTCCACATCCACTCTGTCTCTGTCCTCTGGTCCTAGACTCCCCCACTATAGGAAACATCCTCTCCACATCCACTCTATCTTGGTCCTCTGGTCCTAGACTCCCCTACTGCAGGAAACATCCTCTCCACATCCACTCTACCTGTGTCCTCTAGTCCAAGACTCCCCCACTGTTAGGAAACATCCTCTCAACATCCACTCTATCTGTGTCCTCTGGTCCTAGACACCCCCACTGCATGAAACATCCTCTCCACATCCACTCTATCTGTGTTCCCTGTTCCTAGACTCCCCCATCACAGGAAACATCTTCTTAACATCCAATCAATTGGTGTCCTCTGGTCCTAGACATTCACACTGCAGGAAACAACCTCTCTACATCCACTCTGTCAGTGTCCTCTGGTCCCAGAATCCACCACTGCAGGAAACATCCTCTCCACATCCACTCTATCTGTGTCCTCAGGTCCTAGACTCCCCCACTATAGGAAACATCCTCTCCACAACCTCTCAATCTGTGTCCTCTGGTCCTAGACTCCCTACGTCCTTTCTATCGGTGTCCTCTGGCCCTGGACACCCCTAGTAGAGGAAACATCCTCTCCACATCCTCTCTATCTGTGTCCTCTTGTCCTAGACTCCCCCACGATAGGAAACATCCTCACCACATACACTCTGTGTCCTCTGGTCCTAGACTCCCCCACTATAGGAAACTTCCTCTCCACATCCACTCTATCTGTGCCCTCTGGTCCTAGACTCCCACACTATCGGAAACATCCTCTCCACCTCCACTCTATCTGTGTCCTCTGGTCCTAGACTCCTCCACTAGAGGAAACATCCTCTCCACATCCACTCTATCTGTGTTCTCTGGTCCTAGACTCCCACACTATAGGAAACATCCTCTCCACATCCACTCTATCTGTGACCTCTGGTCCTAGACTCCCCCACTACAGGAAACATCCTCTCCACGTCCACTCTATCTGTGTCCTCTGGTCCTAGTCTCCCCCACGATAGGAAATATCCTCTCCACATACACTCTGTGTCCTCTGGTCCTAGACCCCCACTATGGGAATCATCCTCTCCACATCCACTCTATCTGTGTCCTCTGGTCGCAGACTCCCCCACTATGGGAAACATCCTCTCCGCATCCACTCTATCTGTGTCCTCTGGTCCTAGACTCCTCCACTAGAGGAAACATCCTCTCCACATCCACTCTATCTGTGTCCTCAGGTCCTAGACTCCCCCACCACAGGAAACATCCTCTCCACATCCACTCTATTGGTGTCCTCTGTTACTGGACTCTCACACTGCAGGAAATGTCCTTTCCACATCCACTCTGTCTCTGTCCTCTGGTCCTAGACTCCCCCACTATAGGAAACATCCTCTCCACATCCACTTTATCTTGGTCCTCTGGTCCTAGACTCCCCTACTGCAGGAAACATCCTCTCCACATCCACTCTACCTGTGTCCTCTAGTCCAAGACTCCCCCACTGTTAGGAAACATCCTCTCAACATCCACTCTATCTGTGTCCTCTGGTCCTAGACTCCCCCACTGCATGAAACATCCTCTCCACATCCACTCTATCTGTGTTCCCTGTTCCTAGACTCCCCCATCACAGGAAACATCTTCTTAACATCCAATCAATTGGTGTCCTCTGGTCCTAGACATTCACACTGCAGGAAACAACCTCTCTACATCCACTCTGTCAGTGTCCTCTGGTCCCAGAATCCACCACTGCAGGAAACATCCTCTCCACATCCTCTCTATCTGTGTCCTCTGGTCCTAGACTCCACCACTGCAGGAAACATCCTCTCCACATCCACTCTATCTGTGTCCTCTGGTCCTAGATTCCCCCACTACAGGAAACATCCTCTCCACATCCACTCTAACTGTGTCCTCTGGTCGCAGTCTCCCCAACTGTAGGAAACATGCTCTGCACATCCAATCTATCTGTAATCTCTCGTCTTAGACTCCTCCTCTACTGGAAACATCCTCTCCACAGCCAGTCTCTCTGTGTACTCTGGTCCAAGACGCCCCCACCACAGGAAACATCCTCTCCACATCCACTCTATCGGTGTCCTCTTGTTCTAGACACCCCCACTATAGCAAACATCCTGTCCACATCTACTCTATCGGTGTCCTCTGGTCCTAGACACTCAAACTACAAGAAACTTCCTCTCCACATCCACACTATCTGTGTCATCTGGTCCTAGACTCCGCCACACAGGAAACTTCCTCTCCACATCCACTCTATCTGTGTCCTCTAGTCCTAGACACCCCCACTATAGGAAACATCCTCTCAACATCCACTCCATCTGTGTCCTCTGGTCCTAGACTCCCCCACCACAGGAAACATCCTCTCCACATCCACTCTATCTGTGGTCCTCGAGTCCCCCACTATAGGAAACATCCTCTCCACATCCTCTCTATCTGTGTCCTCTGGTCCTAGACTCCCCCACTACAGGAAACATCCTCTCCACATCCACACTATCTGTGTCCTCTGGTCCTAGACTCCCCCACCACAGGAAACATCCTCTCAGCATCCACTCTATTGGTGTCCTGTGGTCCTAGACTCCCACACTATCAGAAACATCCTCTCCACAGCCACTCTATCTGTGTCTTCTGGTCCTAGACTCCCACACTATAGGAAACATCCTCTCCACATCCACTCTATCTGTGTCCTCTGGTCCTAGACTCCCCCACTATAGGAAACATCCTCTCCACATCCACTCTATCTGTGTTCTCTGGTCCTAGACTCCCTCACTGCAGGAAACATCCTCTCCACTTCCACTATATCTTTGTCCTCTGGTCCTAGACTTCCCCACTACAAGAATCATCCTCTCCACATCCACTCTATCTGTGTCCTCGGGTCCTAGACTCCCCCACTATAGGAAACATCCTCTCCACATCCACTCTATCTGTGACCTCTGGTACTAGACTCCCCCACTATAGGAAACATCCTCTCCACATCCTCTCTATCTGTGTCCTCTGGTCCTAGACTCCCCCACTACAGGAAACATCCTCTCCACATCCACTCTTTCTGTGGTCCTCGAGTCCCCCACTATAGGAAACATCCTCTGCACATCCTCTCTATCTGTGTCCTCTGGTCCTAGACTCCCCCACTATAGGAAACATCCTCTCCACATCCACTCTATCTGTGTCCTCTGGTCCTAGACTCCCCCAGCACAGGAAACATCCTCTCCACATCCACTCTATCTGTGGTCCTCGAGTCCCCCACTATAGGAAACATCCTCTCCACATCCTCTCCATCTGTGTCCTCTGGTCCTAGACTCCCCCACTACAGGAAACATCCTCTCCACATCCACGCTATCTGTGTCCTCTGGTCCTAGACTCCCCCACCACAGGAAACATCCTCTCCACATCCACTCTATCTGTGTTCTCTGTTCCTAGAATTCCCCACCACAGGAAACATCTTCTTAACATCCAATCAATTGGTGTCCTCTGGTCCTAGACTTTCACACTACAGGAAACATCCTCTCTACATCCACTCTCTCAGTGTCCTCTGGTCGCAGAATCCCACACTGCAGGAAACATCCTCTCCACATCCACTCTATCTGTATCCTCTTGTCGCAGTCTCCCCAAGTATAGGAAATATCCTCACCACATCCACTCTTTCGGTGTCCTCTGGTCCTATACTACCCCACGACAGGAATCATCCTCTCCACATCTACTCTATCTGTGACCTCTGGTCCTAGACTCCCCCACTACAGGAAACATCCTCTCCACGTCCACTCTATCTCTGTCCTCTGGTCCTAATCTCCCCCACCACAGGAAACATCCTCTCCACATGCACTCTATCCGTGACCTCTGGTCCTAGATTCCCCCACTACAAGATACATCTTCTCCACATCCACTCCATCTGTGTCCTCTGGTCGCAGACTCCCCCACTATGGGAAACATCCTCTCCGCATCCACTCTATCTGTGGTCCTACACTCCTCCACTAGAGGAAACATCCTCTCCACATCCACTCTATCTGTGTTCTCTGTTCCTAGACTTCCCCACCACAGGAAACATCTTCTTAACATCCAATCAATTGGTGTCCTCTGGTCCCAGACTTTCACACTACAGGAAACATCCTCTCTACATCCAATCTCTCAGTGTCCTCTGGTCCTACACTTTCACACTATAGGAAACTTCCTCTCCACATCCACTCTATCTGTGTCCTCTGGTCCTAGACTCCCCCACTATAGGAAACATCCTCTCCACGTCCACTCTATCTGTGACCTCTGGTCCTAGACTCCCCCACTATAGGAAACATCCTCTCCACATCCACTCCATCTGTGTCCTCTGGTCGCAGACTCCTCCACTATAGGAAACTTCCTCTCCACATCCACTCTATCTGTCTCCTCTGGTCCTAGACTCCCCCACTATAGGAAACATCCTCTCCACATCCACTCCATCTGTGTCCTCTGGTCGCAGACTCCTCCACTAGAGGAAACTTCGTCTCCACATCCACTCTATCTGTCTCCTCTGGTCCTAGACTCCCCCACAATAGGAATAATCCTCTCCACATCCACTCTATCTGTGTCCTCTGGTCCTAGACTCCCCCACTATAGGAATCATCCTCTCCACATCCACTCTATCTGTGTCCTCTGGTCCTAGACTCCCCCACTATAGGAAACTTCCTCTCCACATCCACTCTATCTGTCTCCTCTGGTCCTAGACTCCCTCACTACAGGAAACATCCTCTCCACATCCACTCTATCTGTGTCCTCTGGTCCTAGACTCCCCCACTATAGGAAACATGTTCTACACATCCACTCTATCTGTGTCCTCTGGTCCTAGACTCCACCACTACAGGAATCATCCTCTCCACATCCACTCTATCTGTGTCCTCTGGTCCTGGACTCCCCCACCACAGGAAACATCCTCTCAACATCCAATCTATTGGTTTCCTCTGGTCCTAGACTCCCACACTATCGGAAAAATCCTCTCAACATCCACTCTCTCTGTGTTCTCTGGTCCTAGACTCCCCCACTATAGGAATCATCCTCTCCACATCCACTCTATCTGTGTCCTCTGGTCCTAGACTCCCCCACTATAGGAAACTTCCTCTCCACATCCACTCTATCTGTCTCCTCTGGTCCTAGACTCCCTCACTACAGGAAACATCCTCTCCACATCCAGTCTATCTGTGTCCTCTGGTCCTAGACTCCCCCGCTATAGGAAACATGTTCTACACATCCACTCTATCTGTGTCTTCTGGTCCTAGACTCCACCACTACAGGAATCATACTCTCCACATCCACTCTATCTGTGTCCTCTGGTCCTAGACTTCCCCACTATAGGAAACATCCTCTCCACATCCACTCTATCTGTGTCCTGTGGTCCTAGACTCCACCACTACAGGAATCATACTCTCCACATCCACTCTATCTGTGTCCTCTGGTCCTAGACACCCCCACTATAGGAAACATCCTCTCCAGATCCTCTCTATCTGTGTCCTCTGGTCCTAGACTCCCCCACGATAGGAAACATCCTCTCCACATACACTCTGTGTCCTCTGGTCCTAGACTCCCCCACTATAGGAAACTTCCTCTCCACATCCACTCTATCTGTGCCCTCTGGTCCTAGACTCCCACACTATCGGAAACATCCTCTCCACATCCTCTCTATCTGTGTTCTCTGGTCCTAGACTCCCACACTATAGGAAACATCCTCACCACGTCCACTCTATCTGTGTCCTCTGGTCCTAGTCTCCCCCACGTTAGGAAATATCCTCTCCACATACACTCTGTGTCCTCTGGTCCTAGACCCCCACTATAGGAAACATCCTCTCCGCATCCACTCTATCTGTGGTCCTAGACTCCTCCACTAGAGGAAACATCCTCTCCACATCCACTCTATCTGAGTTCTCTGTTCCTAGACTTCCCCACCACAGGAAACATCTTCTTAACATCCAATCAATTGGTGTCCTCTGGTCCTAGACTTTCACACTACAGGAAACATCCTCTCTACATCCACTCTCTCAGTGTCCTCTGGTCGCAGAATCCCCCACTGCAGGAAACATCCTCTCCACATCCACTCTATCTGTATCCTCTTGTCGCAGTCTCCCCAAGTATAGGAAATATCCTCACCACATCCACTCTATCGGTGTCCTCTGGTCCTATACTACCCCACGACAGGAATCATCCTCTCCACATCTACTCTATCTGTGACCTCTGGTCCTAGACTCCCCCACTACAGGAAACATCCTCTCCACGTCCACTCTATCTGTGTCCTCTGGTCCTAATCTCCCCCAGTATAGGAAACATCCTCTCCACATCCACTCTATCTGTGACCTCTGGTCCTAGATTCCCCCACTACAAGATACATCTTCTCCACATCCACTCCATCTGTGTCCTCTGGTCGCATACTCCCCCACTATGGGAAACATCCTCTCCGCATCCACTCTATCTGTGTCCTCTGGTCCTAGACTCCCCCACTATAGGAAACATGTTCTACACATCCACTCTATCTGTGTCCTCTGGTCCTAGACTCCACCACTACAGGAATCATCCTCTCCACATCCACTCTATCTGTGTCCTCAGGTCCTGGACTCCCCCACCACAGGAAACATCCTCTCAACATCCAATCTATTGGTGTCCTCTGGTCCTAGACTCCCACACTATCGGAAAAATCCTCTCAACATCCACTCTCTCTGTGTTCTCTGGTCCTAGACTCCCCCACTATAGGAATCATCCTCTCCACATCCACTCTATCTGTGTCCTCTGGTCCTAGACTCCCCCACTATAGGAAACTTCCTCTCCACATCCACTCTATCTGTCTCCTCTGGTCCTAGACTCCCTCACTACAGGAAACATCCTCTCCACATCCACTCTATCTGTGTCCTCTGGTCCTAGACTCCCCCGCTATAGGAAACATGTTCTACACATCCACTCTATCTGTGTCTTCTGGTCCTAGACTCCACCACTACAGGAATCATACTCTCCACATCCACTCTATCTGTGTCCTCTGGTCCTAGACTTCCCCACTATAGGAAACATCCTCTCCACATCCACTCTATCTGTGTCCTGTGGTCCTAGACTCCACCACTACAGGAATCATACTCTCCACATCCACTCTATCTGTGTCCTCTGGTCCTAGACACCCCCACTATAGGAAACATCCTCTCCAGATCCTCTCTATCTGTGTCCTCTGGTCCTAGACTCCCCCACGATAGGAAACATCCTCTCCACATACACTCTGTGTCCTCTGGTCCTAGACTCCCCCACTATAGGAAACTTCCTCTCCACATCCACTCTATCTGTGCCCTCTGGTCCTAGACTCCCACACTATCGGAAACATCCTCTCCACATCCTCTCTATCTGTGTTCTCTGGTCCTAGACTCCCACACTATAGGAAACATCCTCACCACGTCCACTCTATCTGTGTCCTCTGGTCCTAGTCTCCCCCACGTTAGGAAATATCCTCTCCACATACACTCTGTGTCCTCTGGTCCTAGACCCCCACTATAGGAAACATCCTCTCCGCATCCACTCTATCTGTGGTCCTAGACTCCTCCACTAGAGGAAACATCCTCTCCACATCCACTCTATCTGTGTTCTCTGTTCCTAGACTTCCCCACCACAGGAAACATCTTCTTAACATCCAATCAATTGGTGTCCTCTGGTCCTAGACTTTCACACTACAGGAAACATCCTCTCTACATCCACTCTCTCAGTGTCCTCTGGTCGCAGAATCCCCCACTGCAGGAAACATCCTCTCCACATCCACTCTATCTGTATCCTCTTGTCGCAGTCTCCCCAAGTATAGGAAATATCCTCACCACATCCACTCTATCGGTGTCCTCTGGTCCTATACTACCCTACGACAGGAATCATCCTCTCCACATCTACTCTATCTGTGACCTCTGGTCCTAGACTCCCCCACTACAGGAAACATCCTCTCCACGTCCACTCTATCTGTGTCCTCTGGTCCTAATCTCCCCCAGTATAGGAAACATCCTCTCCACATCCACTCTATCTGTGACCTCTGGTCCTAGATTCCCCCACTACAAGATACATCTTCTCCACATCCACTCCATCTGTGTCCTCTGGTCGCATACTCCCCCACTATGGGAAACATCCTCTCCGCATCCACTCTATCTGTGGTCCTAGACTCCTCCACTAGAGGAAACATCCTCTCCACATCCACTCTATCTGTGTTCTCTGTTCCTAGACTTCCCCACCACAGGAAACATCTTCTTAACATCCAATCAATAGGTGTCCTCTGGTCCTAGACTTTCACACTACAGGAAACATCCTCTCTACATCCACTCTCTCAGTGTTTTCTGGTCCTAGACTTTCACACTATAGGAAACTTCCTCTCCACATCCACTCTATCTGTGTCCTCTGGTCCTAGACTCCCCCACTATAGGAAACATCCTCTCCACGTCCACTCTATCTGTGACCTCTGGTCCTAGACTCCCCCACTATAGGAAACATCCTCTCCACATCCACTCCATCTGTGTCCTCTGGTCGCAGACTCCTCCACTATAGGAATCTTCCTCTCCACATCCACTCTATCTGTCTCCTCTGGTCCTAGACTCCCCCACTATAGGAAACATCCTCTCCACATCCACTCTATCTGTGTCCTCTGGTCCTAGACTCCCCCACTATAGGAATCATCCTCTCCACATCCACTCTATCTGTGTCCTCTGGTCCTAGACTCCCCCACTATAGGAATCATCCTCTCCACATCCACTCTATCTGTGTCCTCTGGTCCTAGACTCCCCCACTATAGGAAACTTCCTCTCCACATCCACTCTATCTGTCTCCTCTGGTCCTAGACTCCCTCACTACAGGAAACATCCTCTCCACATCCACTCTATCTGTGTCCTCTGGTCCTAGACTCCCCCACGATAGGAAACATGTTCTACACATCCACTCTATCTGTGTCCTATGGTCCTAGACTCCCCCACTATAGGAATCATCCTCGCCACATCCACTCTATCTGTGACCTCTGGTCCTAGACTCCCCCACTATAGGAAACTTCCTCTCAACATCCAATCTATCTGTGCCCTCTGGTCCTAGACTCCCCCACTATAGGAATCATCCTCTCCACATCCACTCTATGTGTGCCCTCTTGTCCTAGACTCCCTCACTACAGGAAACATCCTCTCCACATCCAGTCTATCAGTGTCCTCTGGTCCTGGACTCCCCCACCACAGGAAACATCCTCTCAACATCCAATCTATTGGTGTCCTCTGGTCCTAGACTCCCACACTATCGGAAACATCCTCTCAACATCCACTCTCTCTGTGTCCTCTGGTCCTAGACTCCCCCACTGCAGGAAACATCCTCTCAACATCCACTCTATTGGTGTCCTGTGGTCCTAGACTCCCACACTATAGGAAACATCCTCTCCACATCCACTCTATCTGTGACCTCTGGTGCCAGACTCCCCCACTACAGGAAACATCCTCTCCACGTCCACTCTATCTGTGTCCTCTGGTCCTAATCTCCCCCACCACAGGAAACATCCTCTCAACATCCACTCTATTGGTGTCCTGTGGTCCTAGACTCCCACACTATAGGAAACATCCTCTCCACATCCACTCTATCTGTGACCTCTGGTCCTAGATTCCCCCACTACAAGATACATCTTCTCCACATCCACTCCATCTGTGTCCTCTGGTCGCAGACTCCCCCACTATGGGAAACATCCTCACCGCATCCACTCCATCTGTGGTCCTAGACTCCTCCACTAGAGGAAACATCCTCTCCACATCCACTCTATCTGTGTTCTCTGTTCCTAGACTTCCCCACCACAGGAAACATCTTCTTAACATCCAATCAATTGGTGTCATCTGGTCCTAGACTTTCACACTACAGGAAACATCCTCTCTACATCCACTCTCTCAGTGTACTCTGGTCCTAGACTTTCATACTATAGGGAACTTCCTCTCCACATCCACTCTATCTGTGTCCTCTGGTCCTAGACTCCCCCACTATAGGAAACATCCTCTCCACGTCCACTCTATCTGTGACCTCTGGTCCTAGACTCCCCCACTATAGGAAACATCCTCTCCACATCCACTCCATCTGTGTCCTCTGGTCGCAGACTCCTCCACTATAGGAAACTTCCTCTCCACATCCACTCTATCTGTGTCCTCTGGTCCTAGACTCCCCCACTATAGGAAACATCCTCTCCACATCCACTCCAACTGTGTCCTCTGGTCGCAGACTCCTCCACTATAGGAAACTTCCTCTCCACATCCACTCTATCTGTCTCCTCTGGTCCTAGACTCCCCCACTATTGGAATCATCCTCTCCACATCCACTCTATCTGTGTCCTCTGGTCCTAGACTCCCCCACTATAGGAATCATCCTCTCCACATCCACTCTATCTGTGTCCTCTGGTCCTAGACTCCCCCACCATAGGAAACTTCCTCTCCACATCCACTCTATCTGTCTCCTCTGGTCCTAGACTCCCTCACTACAGGAAACATCCTCTCCACATCCACTCTATCTGTGTCCTCTGGTCCTAGACTCCCCCGCTATAGGAAACATGTTCTACACATCCACTCTATCTGTGTCCTCTGGTCCTAGACTCCACCACTACAGGAATCATACTCTCCACATCCACTCTATCTGGGTCCTCTGGTCCTAGACTTCCCCACTATAGGAAACATCCTCTCCACATCCACTCTATCTGTGTTCTCTGGACCTAGACTCCCCCAATATAGGAACCATCCTCTCCACATCCACTCTATCTGTGTCCTCTGGTCCTAGACACCCCCACTATAGGAAACATCCTCTCCACATACACTCTGTGTCCTCTGGTCCTAGACTCCCCCACTATAGGAAACTTCCTCTCCACATCCACTCTATCTGTGCCCTCTGGTCCTAGACTCCCACACTATCGGAAAAATCCTCTCCACATCCACTCTATCTGTGTCCTCTGGTCCTAGACTCCTCCACTAGAGGAAACATCCTCTCCACATCCACTCTATCTGTGTTCTCTGGTCCTAGACTCCCACACTATAGGAAACATCCTCTCCACATCCACTCTATTTGTGACCTCTGGTCCTAGACTCCCCCACTACAGGAAACATCCTCTCCACGTCCACTCTATCTGTGTCCTCTGGTCCTAGTCTCCCCCACGATAGGAAATATCCTCTCCACATACACTCTGTGTCCTCTGGTCCTAGACCCCCACTATAGGAATCATCTTCTCCACATCCACACTATCTGTGTCTTCTGGTCGCAGACTCCCCCACTAGAGGAAACATCCTCTCCACATCCACTCTATCTGTGTTCTCTGTTCCTAGACTTCCCCACCACAGGAAACATCTTCTTAACATCCAATCAATTGGTGTCCTCTGGTCCTAGACTTTCACACTACAGGAAACATCCTCTCTACATCCACTCTCTCAGTGTCCTCTGGTCCCAGAATCCCCCACTGCAGGAAACTTCCTCTCCACATCCACTCTATCTGTCTCCTCTGGTCCTAGACTCCCTCACTACAGGAAACATCCTCTCCACATCCACTCTATCTGTGTCCTCTGGTCCTAGACTCCCCCGCTATAGGAAACATGTTCTACACATCCACTCTATCTGTGTCCTCTGGTCCGAGACTCCACCACTACAGGAATCATACTCTCCACATCCACTCTATCTGTGTCCTCTGGTCCTAGACTCCCCCACTATAGGAAACATCCTCTCCACATCCACTCTATCTGTGTTCTCTGGTCCTAGACTCCCCCAATATAGGAACCATCCTCTCCACATCCACTCTATCTGTGTCCTCTGGTCCTAGACACCCCCACTATAGGAAACATCCTCTCCACATCCTCTCTATCTGTGTCCTCTGGTCCTAGACTCCCCCACTATAGGAAACATCCTCTCCACATCCTCTCTATCTGTGTCCTCTGGTCCTAGACTCCCCCACGATAGGAAACATCCTCTCCACATACACTCTGTCTCCTCTGGTCCTAGACTCCCTCACTACAGGAAACATCCTCTCCACATCCACTCTATCTGTGTCCTCTGGTCCTAGACTCCCCCGCTATAGGAAACATGTTCTACACATCCACTCTATCTGTGTCCTGTGGTCCTAGACTCCACCACTACAGGAATCATACTCTCCACATCCACTCTATCTGTGTCCTCTGGTCCTAGACACCCCCACTATAGGAAACATCCTCTCCACATCCTCTCTATCTGTGTCCTCTGGTCCTAGACTCCCCCACGATAGGAAACATCCTCTCCACATACACTCTGTGTCCTCTGGTCCTAGACTCCCACGCTATCGGAAACATCCTCTCCACATCCATTCTATCTGTGTCCTCTGGTCCTAGACTCCCCCACTAGAGGAAACATCCTCTCCACATCCTCTCTATCTGTGTTCTCTGGTCCTAGACTCCCACACTATAGGAAACATCCTCTCCACGTCCACTCTATCTGTGTCCTCTGGTCCTAGTCTCCCCCACGATAGGAAATATCCTCTCCACATACACTCTGTGTCCTCTGGTCCTAGACCCCCACTATAGGAATCATCCTCTCCACATCCACTCTATCTGTGTCCTCTGGTCGCAGACTCCCCCACTATGGGAAACATCCTCTCCGCATCCACTCTATCTGTGGTCCTAGACTCCTCCACTAGAGGAAACATCCTCTCCACATCCACTCTATCTGTGTTCTCTGTTCCTAGACTTCCCCACCACAGGAAACATCTTCTTAATATCCAATCAATTGGTGTCCTCTGGTCCTAGACTTTCACACTACAGGAAACATCCTCTCTACATCCACTCTCTCAGTGTCCTCTGGTCCCAGAATCCCCCACTGCAGGAAACATCCTCTCCACATCCACTCTATCTGTGTCCTCAGGTCCTAGACTCCCCCACTATAGGAAACATCCTCTCCACATCCACTCTGTCTGTGTACTCTGGTCCTAGACTACCCCACGACAGGAATCATCCTCTCCACATCTACTCCATCGGTGTCCTCTGGTCCTAGACTCCCCCATCATAGGAAACATCCTCTCCACATCCACTCTAGCTGGGTTCTCTGGTCCGAAACTCCCCCACCACAGGAACCATCCTCTCAACATCCACTCTATTGGTGTCCTCTGTTACTGGACTCTCACACTGCAGGAAATATCCTTTCCACATCCACTCTGTCTGTGTCCTCTGGTCCTAGACTCCCCCACTATAGGAAACATCCTCTCCACATCCACTCTATCTTGGTCCTCTGGTCCTAGACTCCCCTACTGCAGGAAACATCCTCTCCGCATCCACTCTACCTGTGTCCTCTAGTCCAAGACTCCCCCACTGCAGGAAACATCCTCTAAACATCCACTCTATCTGTGTTCCCTGTTCCTAGACTCCCCCATCACAGGAAACATCTTCTTAACATCCAATCAATTGGTGTCCTCTGGTCCTAGACTTTCACACTGCAGGAAACATCCTCTCTACATCCACTCTGTCAGTGTCCTCTGGTCCCAGAATCCACCACTGCAGGAAACATCCTCTCCACATCCACTCTATCTGTGTCCTCAGGTCCTAGACTCCCCCACTATAGGAAACATCCTCTCCACAACCTCTCTATCTGTGTCCTCTGGTCCTAGACTCCCTACGTCCTTTCTATCGGTGTCCTCTGGCCCTGGACACCCCTAGTATAGGAAACATCCTCTCCACATCCTCTCTATCTGTGTCCTCTGGTCCTAGATTCCCCCACTACAGGAAACATCCTCTCCACATCCTCTCTATCTGTGTCCTCTGGTCCTAGATTCCCCCACTACAGGAAACATCCTCTCCACATCCACTCTATCGGTGTCCTCTGGTCCTAGACACACAAACTACAAGAAACTTCCTCTCCACATCCACACTATCTGTGTCATCTGGTCCTAGACTCCGCCACACAGGAAACTTCCTCTCCACATCCACTCTATCTGTGTCCTCTAGTCCTAGACACCCCCACTATAGGAAACATCCTCTCAACATCCACTCCATCTGTGTCCTCTGGTCCTAGACTCCCCCACCACAGGAAACATCCTCTCAGCATCCACTCTATTGGTGTCCTGTGGTCCTAGACTCCCACACTATCAGAAATATCCTCTCCACATCCACTCTATCTGTGTCTTCTGGTCCTAGACTCCCACACTATAGGAAACATCCTCTCCACATCCACTCTATCTGTGTCCTCTGGTCCTAGACTCCCCCACTATAGGAAACATCCTCTCCACATCCACTCTATCTGTGTCCTCTGGTCCTATACTCCCCCACTATAGGAAACATCCTCTCCACATCCACTCTATCTGTGTCCTCTGGTCCTAGACTCCCCCACCACAGGAAACATCCTCTCCACATCCACTCTATCTGTGGTCCTCGAGTCCCCCACTATAGGAAACATCCTCTCCACATCCTCTCTATCTTGTCCTCTGGTCCTAGACTCCCCCCACTATAGGAAACTTCCTCTCCACATCCACTCTATCTGTGTCCTCTGGTCCTGGACTCCCCCACTATAGGAAACATCCACTCCACATCAACTCTATCTGTGTCCTCTGGTCCTAGACTCCCCCACTACAGGAAACATCCTCTCCACATCAACGCTATCTGTGTCCTCTGGTCCTAGACTCCCCCACTATAGGAAACATCCTCTCCACATCCACTCTATCTGTGCCCTCTGGTCCTAGACTCCCCCACTACAGGAAACATCCTCTCCACATCAACGCTATCTGTGTCCTCTGGTCCTAGACTCCCCCACTATAGGAAACATCCTCTCCACATCCACTCTATCTGTGCCCTCTGGTCCTAGACTCCCCCACTACAGGAAACATCCTCTCCACATCAACGCTATCTGTGTCCTCTGGTCCTAGACTCCCCCACTATAGGAAACATCCTCTCCACATCCACTCTATCTGTGCCCTCTGGTCCAAGTCTCCCCCACTACAGGAAACATCCTCTCCACATCAACGCTATCTGTGTCCTCTGGTCCTAGACTCCCCCACCACAGGAAACATCCTCTCCACATCCACTCTATCTGTGGTCCTCGAGTCCCCCACTATAGGAAACTTCCTCTCCACATCCACTCTATCTGTGCCCTCTGGTCCTAGACTCCCCCACTATAGGAATCATCCTCTCCACATCCACTCTATCTGTGCCCTCTGGTCCTAGACTCCTCCACTAGAGGAAACATCTTCTCAACATCCACTCTATCTGTGTTCTCTGGTCCTAGACTCCCCCACTATAGGAATCATCCTCTCCACATCCACTCTATCTGTGCCCTCTGGTCCTAGACTCTTCCTCTAGAGGAAACATCTTCTCAACATCCACTCTCTCTGTGTTCTCTGGTCCTGGACTCCCCCACTGCAGGACACATCCTCTCAACATCCACTCTATTGGTGTCCTGTGGTCCTAGACTCCCACACTATAGGAAACATCCTCTCCACATCCACTCTATCTGTGTTCTCTGTTCCTAGACTCCCCCACGATAGGAAACATCCTCTCCACATCCACTCTATCTGTGTCCTCTGGTCCTAGACTCCCCCGCTATAGGAAACATGTTCTACACATCCACTCTATCTGTGTTCTCTGTTCCTAGACTTCCCCACCACAGGAAACATCTTCTTAACATCCAATCAATTGGTGTCCTCTGGTCCTAGACTTTCACACTACAGGAAACATCCTCTCTACATCCACTCTCTCAGTGTCCTCTGGTCCCAGAATCCCCCACTGCAGGAAACATCCTCTCCACATCCACTCTAACTGTGTCCTCTGGTCGCAGTCTCCCCAACTGTAGGAAACATGCTCTGCACATCCAATCTATCTGTATCCTCTCGTCTTAGACTCCTCCTCTACTGGAAACATCCTCTCCACAGCCAGTCTCTCTGTGTACTCTGGTCCAAGACGCCCCCACCACAGGAAACATCCTCTCCACATCCACTCTATCGGTGTCCTCTTGTTCTAGACACCCCCACTATAGCAAACATCCTGTCCACATCTACTCTATCGGTGTCCTCTGGTCCTAGACACACAAACTACAAGAAACTTCCTCTCCACATCCACACTATCTGTGTCCTCTGGTCCTAGACTCCCCCACCACAGGAAACATCCTCTCAGCATCCACTCTATTGGTGTCCTGTGGTCCTAGACTCCCACACTATCAGAAACATCCTCTCCACATCCACTCTATCTGTGTCTTCTGGTCCTAGACTCCCCCACTATAGGAAACATCCTCTCCACATCCACTCTATCTGTGTTCTCTGGTCCTAGACTCCCTCACTGCAGGAAACATCCTCTCCACTTCCACTATATCTTTGTCCTCTGGTCCTAGACTCCCTCACTACAGGAAACATCCTCTCCACATCCTCTCTATCTTGTCCTCTGGTCCTAGACTCCCCCGCTATAGGAAACATGTTCTACACATCCACTCTATCTGTGTCCTGTGGTCCTAGACTCCACCACTACAGGAATCATACTCTCCACATCCACTCTATCTGTGTCCTCTGGTCCTAGACACCCCCACTATAGGAAACATCCTCTCCACATCCTCTCTATCTGTGTCCTCTGGTCCTAGACTCCCCCACGATAGGAAACATCCTCTCCACATACACTCTGTGTCCTCTGGTCCTAGACTCCCCCACTATAGGAAACTTCCTCTCCACATCCACTCTATCTGTGCCCTCTGGTCCTAGACTCCCACACTATCGGAAACATCCTCTCCACATCCATTCTATCTGTGTCCTCTGGTCCTAGACTCCCCCACTAGAGGAAACATCCTCTCCACATCCTCTCTATCTGTGTTCTCTGGTCCTAGACTCCCACACTATAGGAAACATCCTCTCCACGTCCACTCTATCTGTGTCCTCTGGTCCTAGTCTCCCCCACGATAGGAAATATCCTCTCCACATACACTCTGTGTCCTCTGGTCCTAGACCCCCACTATAGGAATCATCCTCTCCACATCCACTCTATCTGTGTCCTCTGGTCGCAGACTCCCCCACTATGGGAAACATCCTCTCCGCATCCACTCTATCTGTGGTCCTAGACTCCTCCACTAGAGGAAACATCCTCTCCACATCCACTCTATCTGTGTTCTCTGTTCCTAGACTTCCCCACCACAGGAAACATCTTCTTAATATCCAATCAATTGGTGTCCTCTGGTCCTAGACTTTCACACTACAGGAAACATCCTCTCTACATCCACTCTCTCAGTGTCCTCTGGTCCCAGAATCCCCCACTGCAGGAAACATCCTCTCCACATCCACTCTATCTGTGTCCTCAGGTCCTAGACTCCCCCACTATAGGAAACATCCTCTCCACATCCACTCTGTCTGTGTACTCTGGTCCTAGACTACCCCACGACAGGAATCATCCTCTCCACATCTACTCCATCGGTGTCCTCTGGTCCTAGACTCCCCCATCATAGGAAACATCCTCTCCACATCCACTCTAGCTGGGTTCTCTGGTCCGAAACTCCCCCACCACAGGAACCATCCTCTCAACATCCACTCTATTGGTGTCCTCTGTTACTGGACTCTCACACTGCAGGAAATATCCTTTCCACATCCACTCTGTCTGTGTCCTCTGGTCCTAGACTCCCCCACTATAGGAAACATCCTCTCCACATCCACTCTATCTTGGTCCTCTGGTCCTAGACTCCCCTACTGCAGGAAACATCCTCTCCGCATCCACTCTACCTGTGTCCTCTAGTCCAAGACTCCCCCACTGCAGGAAACATCCTCTAAACATCCACTCTATCTGTGTTCCCTGTTCCTAGACTCCCCCATCACAGGAAACATCTTCTTAACATCCAATCAATTGGTGTCCTCTGGTCCTAGACTTTCACACTGCAGGAAACATCCTCTCTACATCCACTCTGTCAGTGTCCTCTGGTCCCAGAATCCACCACTGCAGGAAACATCCTCTCCACATCCACTCTATCTGTGTCCTCAGGTCCTAGACTCCCCCACTATAGGAAACATCCTCTCCACAACCTCTCTATCTGTGTCCTCTGGTCCTAGACTCCCTACGTCCTTTCTATCGGTGTCCTCTGGCCCTGGACACCCCTAGTATAGGAAACATCCTCTCCACATCCTCTCTATCTGTGTCCTCTGGTCCTAGATTCCCCCACTACAGGAAACATCCTCTCCACATCCTCTCTATCTGTGTCCTCTGGTCCTAGATTCCCCCACTACAGGAAACATCCTCTCCACATCCACTCTATCGGTGTCCTCTGGTCCTAGACACACAAACTACAAGAAACTTCCTCTCCACATCCACACTATCTGTGTCATCTGGTCCTAGACTCCGCCACACAGGAAACTTCCTCTCCACATCCACTCTATCTGTGTCCTCTAGTCCTAGACACCCCCACTATAGGAAACATCCTCTCAACATCCACTCCATCTGTGTCCTCTGGTCCTAGACTCCCCCACCACAGGAAACATCCTCTCAGCATCCACTCTATTGGTGTCCTGTGGTCCTAGACTCCCACACTATCAGAAATATCCTCTCCACATCCACTCTATCTGTGTCTTCTGGTCCTAGACTCCCACACTATAGGAAACATCCTCTCCACATCCACTCTATCTGTGTCCTCTGGTCCTAGACTCCCCCACTATAGGAAACATCCTCTCCACATCCACTCTATCTGTGTCCTCTGGTCCTATACTCCCCCACTATAGGAAACATCCTCTCCACATCCACTCTATCTGTGTCCTCTGGTCCTAGACTCCCCCACCACAGGAAACATCCTCTCCACATCCACTCTATCTGTGGTCCTCGAGTCCCCCACTATAGGAAACATCCTCTCCACATCCTCTCTATCTTGTCCTCTGGTCCTAGACTCCCCCCACTATAGGAAACTTCCTCTCCACATCCACTCTATCTGTGTCCTCTGGTCCTGGACTCCCCCACTATAGGAAACATCCACTCCACATCAACTCTATCTGTGTCCTCTGGTCCTAGACTCCCCCACTACAGGAAACATCCTCTCCACATCAACGCTATCTGTGTCCTCTGGTCCTAGACTCCCCCACTATAGGAAACATCCTCTCCACATCCACTCTATCTGTGCCCTCTGGTCCTAGACTCCCCCACTACAGGAAACATCCTCTCCACATCAACGCTATCTGTGTCCTCTGGTCCTAGACTCCCCCACTATAGGAAACATCCTCTCCACATCCACTCTATCTGTGCCCTCTGGTCCTAGACTCCCCCACTACAGGAAACATCCTCTCCACATCAACGCTATCTGTGTCCTCTGGTCCTAGACTCCCCCACTATAGGAAACATCCTCTCCACATCCACTCTATCTGTGCCCTCTGGTCCAAGTCTCCCCCACTACAGGAAACATCCTCTCCACATCAACGCTATCTGTGTCCTCTGGTCCTAGACTCCCCCACCACAGGAAACATCCTCTCCACATCCACTCTATCTGTGGTCCTCGAGTCCCCCACTATAGGAAACTTCCTCTCCACATCCACTCTATCTGTGCCCTCTGGTCCTAGACTCCCCCACTATAGGAATCATCCTCTCCACATCCACTCTATCTGTGCCCTCTGGTCCTAGACTCCTCCACTAGAGGAAACATCTTCTCAACATCCACTCTATCTGTGTTCTCTGGTCCTAGACTCCCCCACTATAGGAATCATCCTCTCCACATCCACTCTATCTGTGCCCTCTGGTCCTAGACTCTTCCTCTAGAGGAAACATCTTCTCAACATCCACTCTCTCTGTGTTCTCTGGTCCTGGACTCCCCCACTGCAGGACACATCCTCTCAACATCCACTCTATTGGTGTCCTGTGGTCCTAGACTCCCACACTATAGGAAACATCCTCTCCACATCCACTCTATCTGTGTTCTCTGTTCCTAGACTCCCCCACGATAGGAAACATCCTCTCCACATCCACTCTATCTGTGTCCTCTGGTCCTAGACTCCCCCGCTATAGGAAACATGTTCTACACATCCACTCTATCTGTGTTCTCTGTTCCTAGACTTCCCCACCACAGGAAACATCTTCTTAACATCCAATCAATTGGTGTCCTCTGGTCCTAGACTTTCACACTACAGGAAACATCCTCTCTACATCCACTCTCTCAGTGTCCTCTGGTCCCAGAATCCCCCACTGCAGGAAACATCCTCTCCACATCCACTCTAACTGTGTCCTCTGGTCGCAGTCTCCCCAACTGTAGGAAACATGCTCTGCACATCCAATCTATCTGTATCCTCTCGTCTTAGACTCCTCCTCTACTGGAAACATCCTCTCCACAGCCAGTCTCTCTGTGTACTCTGGTCCAAGACGCCCCCACCACAGGAAACATCCTCTCCACATCCACTCTATCGGTGTCCTCTTGTTCTAGACACCCCCACTATAGCAAACATCCTGTCCACATCTACTCTATCGGTGTCCTCTGGTCCTAGACACACAAACTACAAGAAACTTCCTCTCCACATCCACACTATCTGTGTCCTCTGGTCCTAGACTCCCCCACCACAGGAAACATCCTCTCAGCATCCACTCTATTGGTGTCCTGTGGTCCTAGACTCCCACACTATCAGAAACATCCTCTCCACATCCACTCTATCTGTGTCTTCTGGTCCTAGACTCCCCCACTATAGGAAACATCCTCTCCACATCCACTCTATCTGTGTTCTCTGGTCCTAGACTCCCTCACTGCAGGAAACATCCTCTCCACTTCCACTATATCTTTGTCCTCTGGTCCTAGACTCCCTCACTACAGGAAACATCCTCTCCACATCCTCTCTATCTTGTCCTCTGGTCCTAGACTCCCCCGCTATAGGAAACATGTTCTACACATCCACTCTATCTGTGTCCTGTGGTCCTAGACTCCACCACTACAGGAATCATACTCTCCACATCCACTCTATCTGTGTCCTCTGGTCCTAGACACCCCCACTATAGGAAACATCCTCTCCACATCCTCTCTATCTGTGTCCTCTGGTCCTAGACTCCCCCACGATAGGAAACATCCTCTCCACATACACTCTGTGTCCTCTGGTCCTAGACTCCCCCACTATAGGAAACTTCCTCTCCACATCCACTCTATCTGTGCCCTCTGGTCCTAGACTCCCACACTATCGGAAACATCCTCTCCACATCCATTCTATCTGTGTCCTCTGGTCCTAGACTCCCCCACTAGAGGAAACATCCTCTCCACATCCTCTCTATCTGTGTTCTCTGGTCCTAGACTCCCACACTATAGGAAACATCCTCTCCACGTCCACTCTATCTGTGTCCTCTGGTCCTAGTCTCCCCCACGATAGGAAATATCCTCTCCACATACACTCTGTGTCCTCTGGTCCTAGACCCCCACTATAGGAATCATCCTCTCCACATCCACTCTATCTGTGTCCTCTGGTCGCAGACTCCCCCACTATGGGAAACATCCTCTCCGCATCCACTCTATCTGTGGTCCTAGACTCCTCCACTAGAGGAAACATCCTCTCCACATCCACTCTATCTGTGTTCTCTGTTCCTAGACTTCCCCACCACAGGAAACATCTTCTTAACATCCAATCAATTGGTGTCCTCTGGTCCTAGACTTTCACACTACAGGAAACATCCTCTCTACATCCACTCTCTCAGTGTCCTCTGGTCCCAGAATCCCCCACTGCAGGAAACATCCTCTCCACATCCACTCTATCTGTGTCCTCAGGTCCTAGACTCCCCCACTATAGGAAACATCCTCTCCACATCCACTCTGTCTGTGTACTCTGGTCCTAGACTACCCCACGACAGGAATCATCCTCTCCACATCTACTCTATCGGTGTCCTCTGGTCCTAGACTCCCCCATCATAGGAAACATCCTCTCCACATCCACTCTAGCTGGGTTCTCTGGTCCGAAACTCCCCCACCATAGGAACCATCCTCTCAACATCCACTCTATTGGTGTCCTCTGTTACTGGACTCTCACACTGCAGGAAATATCCTTTCCACATCCACTCTGTCTGTGTCCTCTGGTCCTAGACTCCCCCACTATAGGAAACATCCTCTCCACATCCACTCTATCTTGGTCCTCTGGTCCTAGACTCCCCTACTGCCGGAAACATCCTCTCCGCATCCACTCTACCTGTGTCCTCTAGTCCAAGACTCCCCCACTGCAGGAAACATCCTCTAAACATCCACTCTATCTGTGTTCCCTGTTCCTAGACTCCCCCATCACAGGAAACATCTTCTTAACATCCAATCAATTGGTGTCCTCTGGTCCTAGACTTTCACACTGCAGGAAACATCCTCTCTACATCCACTCTGTCAGTGTCCTCTGGTCCCAGAATCCACCACTGCAGGAAACATCCTCTCCACATCCACTCTATCTGTGTCCTCAGGTCCTAGACTCCCCCACTATAGGAAACATCCTCTCCACAACCTCTCTATCTGTGTCCTCTGGTCCTAGACTCCCTACGTCCTTTCTATCGGTGTCCTCTGGCCCTGGACACCCCTAGTATAGGAAACATCCTCTCCACATCCTCTCTATCTGTGTCCTCTGGTCCTAGATTCCCCCACTACAGGAAACATCCTCTCCACATCCTCTCTATCTGTGTCCTCTGGTCCTAGATTCCCCCACTACAGGAAACATCCTCTCCACATCCACTCTATCGGTGTCCTCTGGTCCTAGACACACAAACTACAAGAAACTTCCTCTCCACATCCACACTATCTGTGTCATCTGGTCCTAGACTCCGCCACACAGGAAACTTCCTCTCCACATCCACTCTATCTGTGTCCTCTAGTCCTAGACACCCCCACTATAGGAAACATCCTCTCAACATCCACTCCATCTGTGTCCTCTGGTCCTAGACTCCCCCACCACAGGAAACATCCTCTCAGCATCCACTCTATTGGTGTCCTGTGGTCCTAGACTCCCACACTATCAGAAATATCCTCTCCACATCCACTCTATCTGTGTATTCTGGTCCTAGACTCCCACACTATAGGAAACATCCTCTCCACATCCACTCTATCTGTGTCCTCTGGTCCTAGACTCCCCCACTATAGGAAACATCCTCTCCACATCCACTCTATCTGTGTCCTCTGGTCCTATACTCCCCCACTATAGGAAACATCCTCTCCACATCCACTCTATCTGTGTCCTCTGGTCCTAGACTCCCCCACCACAGGAAATATCCTCTCCACATCCACTCTATCTGTGGTCCTCGAGTCCCCCACTATAGGAAACATCCACTCCACATCCTCTCTATCTTGTCCTCTGGTCCTAGACTCCCCCCACTATAGGAAACTTCCTCTCCACATCCACTCTATCTGTGTCCTCTGGTCCTGGACTCCCCCACTATAGGAAACATCCACTCCACATCCACTCTATCTGTGTCCTCTGGTCCTAGACTCCCCCACTACAGGAAACATCCTCTCCACATCAACGCTATCTGTGTCCTCTGGTCCTAGACTCCCCCACTATAGGAAACATCCTCTCCACATCCACTCTATCTGTGCCCTCTGGTCCTAGACTCCCCCACTATAGGAAACATCCTCTCCACATCCACTCTATCTGTGCCCTCTGGTCCTAGACTCCTCCACTAGAGGAAACATCTTCTCAACATCCACTCTATCTGTGTTCTCTGGTCCTAGACTCCCCCACTATAGGAAACATCCTCTCCACATCCACTCTATCTGTGACCTCTGGTCCTAGATTCCCCCACTACAAGATACATCTTCTCCACATCCTCTCTATCTTGTCCTCTGGTCCTAGACTCCCCCCACTATAGGAAACTTCCTCTCCACATTCACTCTATCTGTGTCCTCTGGTCCTGGACTCCCCCACTATAGGAAACATCCACTCCACATCCACTCTATCTGTGTCCTCTGGTCCTAGACTCCCCCACTACAGGAAACATCCTCTCCACATCAACGCTATCTGTGTCCTCTGGTCCTAGACTCCCCCACTATAGGAAACATCCTCTCCACATCCACTCTATCTGTGCCCTCTGGTCCTAGACTCCCCCACTATAGGAAACATCCTCTCCACATCCACTCTATCTTGGTCCTCTGGTCCTAGACTCCCCTACTGCCGGAAACATCCTCTCCGCATCCACTCTACCTGTGTCCTCTAGTCCAAGACTCCCCCACTGCAGGAAACATCCTCTAAACATCCACTCTATCTGTGTTCCCTGTTCCTAGACTCCCCCCCTCACAGGAAACATCTTCTTAACATCCAATCAATTGGTGTCCTCTGGTCCTAGACTTTCACACTGCAGGAAACATCCTCTCTACATCCACTCTGTCAGTGTCCTCTGGTCCCAGAATCCACCACTGCAGGAAACATCCTCTCCACATCCACTCTATCTGTGTCCTCAGGTCCTAGACTCCCCCACTATAGGAAACATCCTCTCCACAACCTCTCTATCTGTGTCCTCTGGTCCTAGACTCCCTACGTCCTTTCTATCGGTGTCCTCTGGCCCTGGACACCCCTAGTATAGGAAACATCCTCTCCACATCCTCTCTATCTGTGTCCTCTGGTCCTAGATTCCCCCACTACAGGAAACATCCTCTCCACATCCTCTCTATCTGTGTCCTCTGGTCCTAGATTCCCCCACTACAGGAAACATCCTCTCCACATCCACTCTATCGGTGTCCTCTGGTCCTAGACACACAAACTACAAGAAACTTCCTCTCCACATCCACACTATCTGTGTCATCTGGTCCTAGACTCCGCCACACAGGAAACTTCCTCTCCACATCCACTCTATCTGTGTCCTCTAGTCCTAGACACCCCCACTATAGGAAACATCCTCTCAACATCCACTCCATCTGTGTCCTCTGGTCCTAGACTCCCCCACCACAGGAAACATCCTCTCAGCATCCACTCTATTGGTGTCCTGTGGTCCTAGACTCCCACACTATCAGAAATATCCTCTCCACATCCACTCTATCTGTGTATTCTGGTCCTAGACTCCCACACTATAGGAAACATCCTCTCCACATCCACTCTATCTGTGTCCTCTGGTCCTAGACTCCCCCACTATAGGAAACATCCTCTCCACATCCACTCTATCTGTGTCCTCTGGTCCTATACTCCCCCACTATAGGAAACATCCTCTCCACATCCACTCTATCTGTGTCCTCTGGTCCTAGACTCCCCCACCACAGGAAATATCCTCTCCACATCCACTCTATCTGTGGTCCTCGAGTCCCCCACTATAGGAAACATCCACTCCACATCCTCTCTATCTTGTCCTCTGGTCCTAGACTCCCCCCACTATAGGAAACTTCCTCTCCACATCCACTCTATCTGTGTCCTCTGGTCCTGGACTCCCCCACTATAGGAAACATCCACTCCACATCCACTCTATCTGTGTCCTCTGGTCCTAGACTCCCCCACTACAGGAAACATCCTCTCCACATCAACGCTATCTGTGTCCTCTGGTCCTAGACTCCCCCACTATAGGAAACATCCTCTCCACATCCACTCTATCTGTGCCCTCTGGTCCTAGACTCCCCCACTACAGGAAATATCCTCTCCACATCAACGCTATCTGTGTCCTCTGGTCCTAGACTCCCCCACTATAGGAAACATCCTCTCCACATCCACTCTATCTGTGCCCTCTGGTCCTAGACTCCCCCACTACAGGAAACATCCTCTCCACATCAACGCTATCTGTGTCCTCTGGTCCTAGACTCCCCCACTATAGGAAACATCCTCTCCACATCCACTCTATCTGTGCCCTCTGGTCCAAGACTCCCCCACTACAGGAAACATCCTCTCCACATCAACGCTATCTGTGTCCTCTGGTCCTAGACTCCCCCACCACAGGAAACATCCTCTCCACATCCACTCTATCTGTGGTCCTCGAGTCCCCCACTATAGGAAACCCTCTCCACATCCACTCTATCTGTGCCCTCTGGTCCTAGACTCCCCCACTATAGGAATCATCCTCTCCACATCCACTCTATCTGTGCCCTCTGGTCCTAGACTCCTCCACTAGAGGAAACATCTTCTCAACATCCACTCTATCTGTGTTCTCTGGTCCTAGACTCCCCCACTATAGGAAACATCCTCTCCACATCCACTCTATCTGTGACCTCTGGTCCTAGATTCCCCCACTACAAGATACATCTTCTCCACATCCACTCCATCTGTGTCCTCTGGTCGCAGACTCCCCCACTATGGGAAACATCCTCTCCGCATCCACTCTATCTGTCTCCTCTGGTCCTAGACTCCCCCACTGCAGGAAACATCCTCTCCACATCCACTCTATCTGTGTTCTCTGTTCCTAGACTCCCCCACGATAGGAAACATCCTCTCCACATCCACTCTATCTGTGTCCTCTGGTCCTAGACTCCCCCGCTATAGGAAACATGTTCTACACATCCACTCTATCGGTGTCCTCTGGTCCTAGACACACAAACTACAAGAAACTTCCTCTCCACATCCACACTATCTGTGTCCTCTGGTCCTAGACTCCCCCACCACAGGAAACATCCTCTCAGCATCCACTCTATTGGTGTCCTGTGGTCCTAGACTCCCACACTATCAGAAACATCCTCTCCACATCCACTCTATCTGTGTCTTCTGGTCCTAGACTCCCACACTATAGGAAACATCCTCTCCACATCCACTCTATCTGTGTCCTCTGGTCCTAGACTCCCCCACTATAGGAAACATCCTCTCCACATCCACTCTATCTGTGTTCTCTGGTCCTAGACTCCCTCACTGCAGGAAACATCCTCTCCACTTCCACTATATCTTTGTCCTCTGGTCCCCCACTACAAGATACATCTTCTCCACATCCACTCCATCTGTGTCCTCTGGTCGCAGACTCCCCCACTATGGGAAACATCCTCTCCGCATCCACTCTATCTGTGGTCCTAGACTCCTCCACTAGAGGAGACATCCTCTCCACATCCACTCTATCTGTCTCCTCTGGTCCTAGACTCCCCCACTATAGGAAACATCCTCTCCACATCCACTCTATCTGTGTTCTCTGTTCCTAGACTTCCCCACCATAGGAAACATCTTCTTAACATCCAATCAATTGGTGTCCTCTGGTCCTAGACTCCCCCACTACAGGAAACATCCTCTCCACATCCACTCTATCTGTGTCCTCTGGTCGCAGACTCCTCCACTATCGGAAACATCCTCTCCACATCCACTCTATCTGTGTCCTCTGGTCCTAGACTCCCCCACTATAGGAAACATCCTCTCCACATCCACTCTATCTGTGACCTCTGGTCCTAGACTCCCCCACTATAGGAAACATCCTCTCCACATCCACTCCATCTGTGTCCTCTGGTCGCAGACTCCTCCACTATAGGAAACTTCCTCTCCACATCCACTCTATCTGTCTCCTCTGGTCCTAGACTCCCCCACTATAGGAAACATGTTCTACACATCCACTCTATCTGTGTCCTCTGGTCCTAGACTCCCCCACTACAGGAATCATACTCTCCACATCCACTCTATCTGTGTCCTCTGGTCCTAGACTCCCCCACTATAGGAAACATCCTCTCCACATCCACTCTATCTGTGTCCTCTGGTCCTAGACTCCCCCAATATAGGAACCATCCTCTCCACATCCACTCTATCTGTGTCCTCTGGTCCTAGACACCCCCACTATAGGAAACATCCTCTCCACATCCTCTCTATCTGTGTCCTCTGGTCCTAGACTCCCTCACGATAGGAAACAGCCTCTCCACATACACTCTGTGTCCTCTGGTCCTAGACTCCCCCACTATAGGAATCATCCTCTCCACATCCACTCTATCTGTGTCCTCTGGTCCTAGACTCCCCCAATATAGGAACCATCCTCTCCACATCCACTCTATCTGTGTCCTCTGGTCCTAGACACCCCCACTATAGGAAACATCCTCTCCACATCCTCTCTATCTGTGTCCTCTGGTCCTTGACTCCCACACGATAGGAAACATCCTCTCCACATCCACTCTATCTGTGTCCTCTGGTCCTAGACACCCCCACTATAGGCAACATCCTCTCCACATCCTCTCTATCTGTGTCCTCTGGTCCTAGACTCCCCCACGATAGGAAACACCCTCTCCACATCCACTCTATCTGTGTCCTCTGGTCCTAGACTCCCCCACTACAGGAATCATACTCTCCACCTCAGCTCTATCGAGGCCACCACAAAGTCACATCCGATTTAGTAAATCGTTTGATCGTGTCCTGTAATGTAACAATTATTCATACCATTGCTTTTCCTTCCAGCTCCTTCCAGTGCGTCAGGCAATTATCCCCCCCATTTGCAGAGCATTTTTTGGCCGAGGCACCAGCACGGTTGGAAAGTGTGCGAGGAGCCGGCTGGTTTCGAACCGGGGACCATCTGCCTGGAAGTCTGGTACTAATGCCGCTATACCGCGGGCCGTACCGTGCTGTGTGCATACAAGATATATATGGTTGTTTTGCCATGTGAATATTGGACCTCTGGGCTGTCCATTGAGCCTGGCCGTTAGCATACCGGCGTTTCAAAGCCCATCGAGGTGACACCCTCGGTGCCCAGCTGTTGGCCTTTCTCTCGGGAGCGTTCGCGTTTAACCGTAGCACCGCGCAGGCAGGCATGGTGAGTTTGAGAAGGGCAGTTCTCTTCCCACTGCCCCCTTCAAGTGCCAAAGGAGCACAAGCCAATAGAATTCGCAGGCCCGCTGACGGGGGAGCGAGTTAAGCGAGCGGTTCCTACAGAAACGCGAACACTCCCGGCCGGAGAGAAGCAGCGACAACCGCTCTCTCACTTCTCCCCCTGGACCGGTGACGATCGTCTGCAAGGTAATCGCCAAGCTTAGCATGCATCGTAATCGCTGTTTCGTGTGTACAATCATTCGAAAGCTTTCCGGCGTCTGCAGGTTTTCTTGTGTCTGTGATGCCGCTCTCTTTGCGGGATGCCTACCCTGAAAAAGTCTGAATCGTCCGTGGTACTCTCCCTTACAGCTCCCGCGGTCTTTTCTCCCCTCGACTCTTCGCCCAGACCTGCTACTGCAGCCCCCTCTTTCCTTACCTGCCCATCCGCTCCCTGTGGTGCTCCTGTCTCCCTTTCCTGGTCTTCTCTCCTCTCCTATTTGACACTCCTCTTCTCCAACCCTTTACCTCTTCCCCCAGCACCTCCTTCCGCCCCCTCTCCCAGCTCCACCTATCACCTGCCACCTTGTACATCTTCCTCCCTGCCCCTTCCCAGCTCCACCTATCACATGCCACCTTGTAAGTCTTCCTCCCCACCCCTTCTCAGCTCCACCTATCACCTGCCACCTTGTAAGTCTTCCTCCCCGCCCCTTCTCAGCTCCACCTATCACCTGCCACCTTGTAAGTCTTCCTCCCCGCCCCTTCTCAGCTCCACCTATCACCTGCCACCTTGTACGTCTTCCTCCCCGCCCCCTCTCCCGGCTCCACCTATCACCTGCCACCTTGTACGTCTTCCTCCCCGCCCCTTCTCAGCTCCACCTATCACCTGCCACCTTGTACGTCTTCCTCCCCGCCCCTTCTCTGCTCCACCTATCTCCTGCCACCTTGTACATCTTCCTCCCCTCCACTTCTCATTGCCAAGATTAATTGGTCACATGGCTGTAATTGCTTCCTCTCATTGGTCCAGCAGGTTAATTGGTCACATGGCTGTAACTGCCTCATCTGATTGGTCCAGCAGGTTAATTGGTCACATGGCTGTAACTGCCTAATCTGATTGGTCCAGAAGGTTAATTGGTCACATGGGTGTGTCTGCCTCATCTCATTCTTTCAGAAGGCCAACACACCGTACGCCTTCTTAACCGTGGAGTCAACCTGTGCAGCTGCTTTGAGAGTCCTATGGACTCAGACCCCAAGACCCCTCTGATCCTCCACACTGCCAAGAGTCTTACCATTAATACTATATTCTGTACGTGACCACAGATTTTACAGCATATTAAACTTGGTCTTCATTCTCTCTATTCTTCTCCACAGACGTCCACAGATTTTACGGCATATTAAACTTGGTCTTCATTCTCTCTATTCTTCTCCACAGACGTTGAGTTCCTTCAGTATTATGTCATGCCACCCCGACTTAACCCCAGCCTAATGACGGGAGAATCTACAGTGACCGATTAACCCTCCGACCGTACGTTGTTGGACTGTGGGAGGGCACCTGAGCGGTCACAGGATAGGCTGGGAGGGAGAATGTACGAACTTCGTACGGGCAGCGGTGGCACTCGAACCCGGGTCGCCGGTGCTGTCGAGTGCCGCCCTTTGTCTGTGTCTCTGTGTGTGTGTTGCTCTGGATTTCCAGCATCTGTGCAGAATCTCTTGGGTTTGAACTTAATCCGATCCGATGGGCGTAGCCAGCATTTTCTCTAAGTTCCGATTTTGGATAACAGCGTGCGGTCCAATTTCACTGCGTTTACAGTTTGACCTTCTCACTCCCTCTCCCCTCCCTCTCCCTCTCTCTCTCCCTCTCTCCCCCTCTCCCCTCTCTCCCTCTCACTCCCTCTCCCTCTCTCTCTCTCCCTCTCTCTCTCCCTCTCACTCCCTCTCCCCTACCTCTCCCTCTCTCTCCCCCTCTCCCCTCTCTCCCTCTCCCCTCCCTCTCCCTCCCTCTCTCTCCCTCCCTCTCCCTCTCTCTGTCCCTCTCTCCCTCTCTCCCTCCCTCCCTTTCCCTCTCTCTCCCTCCCTGTTTCTCTCTCTCTCCCTCCCCCTCCCTTTCCCTCTCTCTGTCTGTCCCTCTCTCCCTCTCCCCCTCCCTCCCTTTCCCTCTCTCTCCCTCCCTGTTTCTCTCTCTCCCTCTCTCCCTCTCCCTGTCTGTTTCCCTCTCTCTCCCTCTCTCTCCCTCCCTGTCTGTTTCCCTCTCTCCCTCCCTCTCTCTCCCTCCCTGTCTGTTTCTCTCTCTCTCCCTCCCTGTCTGTTTCTCTCTCTCTCCCTCTCTCCCTCTCCCTGTCTGTTTCCCTCTCTCTCCCTCTCTCTCCCTCCCTGTCTGTTTCCCTCTCTCTCCCTCTCTCTCCCTCCCTGTCTGTTTCTCTCTCTCTCCCTCTCTCTCCCTCCCTGTCTGTTTCTCTCTCTCTCTCCCTCTCTCTCCCTCCCTGTCTGTGTCCCTCTCTCTCCCTCTCTCTCCCTCCCTGTCTGTTTCTCTCTCCCTCTCTCTCCCTCCCTGTCTGTTTCTCTCTCTCTCCCTCCCTGTCTGTTTCTCTCTCTCTCCCTCCCTGTCTGTTTCTCTCTCTCTCCCTCTCTCTCCCTCCCTGTCTGTTTCTCTCTCTCTCCCTCCCTCTGCTGACTTCACCCTCAGGCAGTTCATTTGTTCGTTGGCAGTTGCAGTCACCTCCTCCTTGTCATCAATAAACTCTCTGTCACCCAGCCTCTCCTGGTCCCCACCCAACGATACACACCCCTGTGTATTGCCCGGCCCTCCTCCCCTCTCTGCAATTTCAAACATGCGTGTGCCTGGCTTTCCTGCGTTCTGATGAGAGATCATCGACTCGAAGAGCTAAAACTCTTTGGGCAACGCAAGGGTCTTCTGGACAGGGAGGGGGCGCGGTGGTAAACAAGTTTGAAACTCCTTCCCGAGTTGAGTTCCTCCAGCTTTTTGTGCGTGTGTGTGTTGCTCCACAGAATCTCCCGTGTTTGTAACCGATCTGGGTCGCTGGGCACAGCCTGCGCTTTCTATTATTTGATCTTCAGATTTTCAGATCTTCGTCAGTCCTGATGAAAGGTTGACTCCTCCCCCTTCCCTGGTCTTCTGTCCTCTCCCATCAGACTCGCCCCCTTCCCTGGCCCTCGATCTCTTCCCCAGCTCCTCACTTCACCCCTGCCCCTCTTCCACCACCTACCACCAACTTCGTCCTCCCCTCACCCTCCCCGACTCCTCTCCTTTCCAATCCTGGTGGAGGGACTTGGCCTGAAGAGTTCATTAAGCCCTCTGCAGGCGCCAAACCTGGTGGTGTGGGACGTCAGGCCTCTGCACCTCCTGCCCAGTGGGAGCTGAGTGAAGGTGGCCTGGCCCGGATGGTGGGGTCAGTAGATCGGAAAGTCACTGCTCCTGAACCTGGTGGTGTGGGTACAGGCCTCTGCACCTCCTGCCCAGTGGGAGCTGAGCCAAGGTGGCCTGGCCCGGATGGTGGGGTCAGTAGATCGGGAAGTTACTGCTCCTGAACCTGGTGGTGTGGGTACAGGCCTCTGCACCTCCTGCCCAGTGGGAGCTGAGCCAAGGTGGCCTGGCCCGGATGGTGGGGTCAGTAGATCGGGAAGTTACTGCTCCTGAACCTGGTGGTGTGGGTACAGGCCTCTGCACCTCCTGCCCAGTGGGAGCTGAGTGAAGGTGGCCTGGCCCGGATGGTGGGGTCAATAGATCGGGAAGTCACTGCTCCTGAACCTGGTGGTGTGGGTACAGGCCTCTGCACCTCCTGCCCAGTGGGAGCTGAGCCAAGGTGGCCTGGCCCGGATGGTGGGGTCAGTAGATCGGGAAGTTACTGCTCCTGAACCTGGTGGTGTGGGTACAGGCCTCTGCACCTCCTGCCCAGTGGGAGCTGAGTGAAGGTGGCCTGGCCCGGATGGTGGGGTCAGTAGATCGGGAAGTCACTGCTCCTGAACCTGGTGGCGTGGGACGTCAGGCCTCTGCATCTCCTGCCCAGTGGGAGCTGAGCCAAGGTGGCCTGGCCCGGATGGTGGGGTCAGTATATCGGGAAGTCACTGCTCCTGATCCTGGTGGTGTGGGTACAGGCCTCTGCACCTCCTGCCCAGTGGGAGCTGAGTGAAGGTGTCCTGGCCTGGATGGTGGGGTCAGTATATCGGGAAGTCACTGCTCCTGAACCTGGTGGCGTGGGACGTCAGGCCTCTGCATCTCCTGCCCAGTGGGAGCTGAGTGAAGGTGGCCTGGCCCGGATGGTGGGGTCAATAGATCGGGAAGTCACTGCTCCTGAACCTGGTGGTGTGGGTACAGGCCTCTGCACCTCCTGCCCAGTGGGAGCTGAGCCAAGGTGTCCTGGCCCGGATGGTGGGGTCAGTATATCGGGAAGTCACTGCTCCTGAACCTGGTGGCGTGGGACGTCAGGCCTCTGCACCTCCTGCCCAGTGGGAGCTGAGCGAAGGTGGCCTGGCCTGGATGATGGGGTCAGTATATCGGGAAGTCACTGCTCCTGATCCTGGTGGTGTGGGTACAGGCCTCTGCACCTCCTGCCCAGTGGGAGCTGAGTGAAGGTGTCCTGGCCCGGATGGTGGGGTCAGTATATCGGGAAGTCACTGCTCCTGAACCTGGTGGCGTGGGACATCAGGCCTCTGCATCTCCTGCCCAGTGGGAGCTGAGCGAAGGTGGCCTGGCCCGGATGGTGGGGTCAATAGATCGGGAAGTCACTGCTCCTGAACCTGGTGGTGTGGGACGTCAGGCCTCTGCATCTCCTGCCCAGTGGGAGCTGAGTGAAGGTGGCCTGGCCCGGATGGTGGGGTCAGTATATCGGGAAGTCACTGCTCCTGAACCTGGTGGTGTGGGTCGTCAGGCCTCTGCACCTCCTGCCCAGTGGGAGCTGAGCGAAGGTGGCCTGGCCCGGATGGTGGGGTCAGTAGATCAGGAAGTCACTGCTCCTGATCCTGGTGGTGTGGGTACAGGCCTCTGCACCTCCTGCCCAGTGGGAGCTGAGTGAAGGTGGCCTGGCCTGGATGGTGGGGTCAGTATATCGGGAAGTCACTGCTCCTGAACCTGGTGGTGTGGGACGTCAGGCCTCTGCACCTCCTGCCCAGTGGGAGCTGAGTGAAGGTGTCCTGGCCCGGATGGTGGGGTCAGTATATCGGGAAGTCACTGCTCCTGAACCTGGTGGCGTGGGACGTCAGGCCTCTGCATCTCCTGCCCAGTGGGAGCTGAGTGAAGGTGGCCTGGCCCGGATGGTGGGGTCAATAGATCGGGAAGTCACTGCTCCTGAACCTGGTGGTGTGGGTACAGGCCTCTGCACCTCCTGCCCAGTGGGAGCTGAGCCAAGGTGTCCTGGCCCGGATGGTGGGGTCAGTATATCGGGAAGTCACTGCTCCTGAACCTGGTGGCGTGGGACGTCAGGCCTCTGCATCTCCTGCCCAGTGGGAGCTGAGTGAAGGTGGCCTGGCCCGGATGGTGGGGTCAATAGATCGGGAAGTCACTGCTCCTGATCCTGGTGGTGTGGGTACAGGCCTCTGCACCTCCTGCCCAGTGGGAGCTGAGTGAAGGTGGCCTGGCCCGGATGGTGGGGTCAGTATATCGGGAAGTCACTGCTCCTGAACCTGGTGGCGTGGGACGTCAGGCCTCTGCACCTCCTGCCCAGTGGGAGCTGAGCGAAGGTGGCCTGGCCTGGATGGTGGGGTCAGTATATCGGGAAGTCACTGCTCCTGATCCTGGTGGTGTGGGTACAGGCCTCTGCACCTCCTGCCCAGTGGGAGCTGAGTGAAGGTGTCCTGGCCCGGATGGTGGGGTCAGTATATCGGGAAGTCACTGCTCCTGAACCTGGTGGCGTGGGACATCAGGCCTCTGCATCTCCTGCCCAGTGGGAGCTGAGCGAAGGTGGCCTGGCCCGGATGGTGGGGTCAATAGATCGGGAAGTCACTGCTCCTGAACCTGGTGGTGTGGGACGTCAGGCCTCTGCATCTCCTGCCCAGTGGGAGCTGAGTGAAGGTGGCCTGGCCCGGATGGTGGGGTCAGTATATCGGGAAGTCACTGCTCCTGAACCTGGTGGTGTGGGTCGTCAGGCCTCTGCACCTCCTGCCCAGTGGGAGCTGAGCGAAGGTGGCCTGGCCCGGATGGTGGGGTCAGTAGATCAGGAAGTCACTGCTCCTGATCCTGGTGGTGTGGGTACAGGCCTCTGCACCTCCTGCCCAGTGGGAGCTGAGCCAAGGTGGCCTGGCCCGGATGGTGGGGTCAATAGATCGGGAAGTCACTGCTCCTGAACCTGGTGGTGTGGGTACAGGCCTCTGCACCTCCTGCCCAGTGGGAGCTGAGTGAAGGTGGCCTGGCCTGGATGGTGGGGTCAGTATATCGGGAAGTCACTGCTCCTGATCCTGGTGGTGTGGGTACAGGCCTCTGCACCTCCTGCCCAGTGGGAGCTGAGTGAAGGTGTCCTGGCCCGGATGGTGGGGTCAGTATATCGGGAAGTCACTGCTCCTGAACCTGGTGGCGTGGGACGTCAGGCCTCTGCATCTCCTGCCCAGTGGGAGCTGAGCGAAGGTGGCCTGGCCCGGATGGTGGGGTCAATAGATCGGGAAGTCACTGCTCCTGAACCTGGTGGTGTGGGACGTCAGGCCTCTGCATCTCCTGCCCAGTGGGAGCTGAGCCAAGGTGGCCTGGCCCGGATGGTGGGGTCAGTAGATCGGGAAGTTACTGCTCCTGAACCTGGTGGTGTGGGTACAGGCCTCTGCACCTCCTGCCCAGTGGGAGCTGAGTGAAGGTGGCCTGGCCCGGATGGTGGGGTCAGTAGATCGGGAAGTCACTGCTCCTGAACCTGGTGGTGTGGGTACAGGCCTCTGCACCTCCTGCCCAGTGGGAGCTGAGCGAAGGTGTCCTGGCCCGGATGGTGGGGTCAGTATATCGGGAAGTCACTGCTCCTGAACCTGGTGGCGTGGGACGTCAGGCCTCTGCATCTCCTGCCCAGTGGGAGCTGAGTGAAGGTGGCCTGACCCGGATGGTGGGGTCAATAGATCGGGAAGTCACTGCTCCTGAACCTGGTGGTGTGGGTCGTCAGGCCTCTGCATCTCCTGCCCAGTGGGAGCTGAGTGAAGGTGGCCTGGCCCGGATGGTGGGGTCAGTATATCGGGAAGTCACTGCTCCTGAACCTGGTGGTGTGGGACGTCAGGCCTCTGCACCTCCTGCCCAGTGGGAGCTGAGTGAAGGTGGCCTGGCCCGGATGGTGGGGTCAGTATATCGGGAAGTCACTGCTCCTGAACCTGGTGGCGTGGGACGTCAGGCCTCTGCACCTCCTGCCCAGTGGGAGCTGAGCGAAGGTGGCCTGGCCTGGATGGTGGGGTCAGTATATCGGGAAGTCACTGCTCCTGATCCTGGTGGTGTGGGTACAGGCCTCTGCACCTCCTGCCCAGTGGGAGCTGAGTGAAGGTGGCCTGGCCCGGATGGTGGGGTCAGTATATCGGGAAGTCACTGCTCCTGAACCTGGTGGCGTGGGACGTCAGGCCTCTGCACCTCCTGCCCAGTGGGAGCTGAGTGAAGGTGGCCTGGCCCGGATGGTGGGGTCAATAGATCGGGAAGTCACTGCTCCTGAACCTGGTGGTGTGGGTCGTCAGGCCTCTGCACCTCCTGCCCAGTGGGAGCTGAGTGAAGGTGGCCTGGCCCGGATGGTGGGGTCAGTATATCGGGAAGTCACTGCTCCTGAACCTGGTGGTGTGGGTCGTCAGGCCTCTGCACCTCCTGCCCAGTGGGAGCTGAGCGAAGGTGGCCTGGCCCGGATGGTGGGGTCAGTAGATCAGGAAGTCACTGCTCCTGATCCTGGTGGTGTGGGTACAGGCCTCTGCACCTCCTGCCCAGTGGGAGCTGAGCCAAGGTGGCCTGGCCCGGATGGTGGGGTCAGTAGATCGGGAAGTCACTGCTCCTGAACCTGGTGGTGTGGGTACAGGCCTCTGCACCTCCTGCCCAGTGGGAGCTGAGTGAAGGTGGCCTGGCCTGGATGGTGGGGTCAGTATATCGGGAAGTCACTGCTCCTGAACCTGGTGGCGTGGGACGTCAGGCCTCTGCATCTCCTGCCCAGTGGGAGCTGAGCGAAGGTGGCCTGGCCCGGATGGTGGGGTCAGTAGATCGGGATGTCACTGCTCCTGAACCTGGTGGTGTGGGTACAGGCCTCTGCACCTCCTGCCCAGTGGGAGCTGAGCCAAGGTGGCCTGGCCCGGATGGTGGGGTCAGTAGATCGGGAAGTCACTGCTCCTGAACCTGGTGGTGTGGGTACAGGCCTCTGCACCTCCTGCCCAGTGGGAGCTGAGTGAAGGTGGCCTGGCCCGGATGGTGGGGTCAGTATATCGGGAAGTCACTGCTCCTGAACCTGGTGGCGTGGGACGTCAGGCCTCTGCATCTCCTGCCCAGTGGGAGCTGAGCGAAGGTGGCCTGGCCCGGATGGTGGGGTCAGTAGATCGGGAAGTCACTGCTCCTGAACCTGGTGGTGTGGGTACAGGCCTCTGCATCTCCTGCCCAGTGGGAGCTGAGTGAAGGTGTCCTGGCCCGGATGGTGGGGTCAGTAGATCGGGAAGTCACTGCTCCTGAACCTGGTGGTGTGGGTACAGGCCTCTGCACCTCCTGCCCAGTGGGAGCTGAGCCAAGGTGGCCTGGCCCGGATGGTGGGGTCAGTATATCGGGAAGTCACTGCTCCTGATCCTGGTGGTGTGGGTACAGGCCTCTGCACCTCCTGCCCAGTGGGAGCTGAGTGAAGGTGGCCTGGCCCGGATGGTGGGGTCAGTAGATCGGGAAGTCACTGCTCCTGAACCTGGTGGTGTGGGTACAGGCCTCTGCACCTCCTGCCCAGTGGGAGCTGAGCCAAGGTGGCCTGGCCCGGATGGTGGGGTCAGTAGATCGGGAAGTCACTGCTCCTGAACCTGGTGGTGTGGGTACAGGCCTCTGCACCTCCTGCCCAGTGGGAGCTGAGTGAAGGTGGCCTGGCCTGGATGGTGGGGTCAGTATATCGGGAAGTCACTGCTCCTGATCCTGGTGGTGTGGGTACAGGCCTCTGCACCTCCTGCCCAGTGGGAGCTGAGTGAAGGTGGCCTGGCCCGGATGGTGGGGTCAGTATATCGGGAAGTCACTGCTCCTGAACCTGGTGGCGTGGGACGTCAGGCCTCTGCATCTCCTGCCCAGTGGGAGCTGAGCGAAGGTGGCCTGGCCCGGATGGTGGGGTCAATAGATCGGGAAGTCACTGCTCCTGAACCTGGTGGCGTGGGACGTCAGGCCTCTGCATCTCCTGCCCAGTGGGAGCTGAGCGAAGGTGTCCTGGCCCGGATGGTGGGGTCAGTATATCGGGAAGTCACTGCTCCTGAACCTGGTGGCGTGGGACGTCAGGCCTCTGCATCTCCTGCCCAGTGGGAGCTGAGCGAAGGTGGCCTGGCCCGGATGGTGGGGTCAATAGATCGGGAAGTCACTGCTCCTGAACCTGGTGGCGTGGGACGTCAGGCCTCTGCATCTCCTGCCCAGTGGGAGCTGAGCGAAGGTGTCCTGACCTGGATGGTGGGGTCAATAGATCGGGAAGTCACTGCTCCTGAACCTGGTGGTGTGGGTACAGGCCTCTGCACCTCCTGCCCAGTGGGAGCTGAGCCAAGGTGGCCTGGCCCGGATGGTGGGGTCAGTAGATCGGGAAGTCACTGCTCCTGAACCTGGTGGTGTGGGTACAGGCCTCTGCACCTCCTGCCCAGTGGGAGCTGAGTGAAGGTGGCCTGGCCTGGATGGTGGGGTCAGTATATCGGGAAGTCACTGCTCCTGATCCTGGTGGTGTGGGTACAGGCCTCTGCACCTCCTGCCCAGTGGGAGCTGAGTGAAGGTGGCCTGGCCCGGATGGTGGGGTCAGTATATCGGGAAGTCACTGCTCCTGAACCTGGTGGCGTGGGACGTCAGGCCTCTGCATCTCCTGCCCAGTGGGAGCTGAGCGAAGGTGGCCTGGCCCGGATGGTGGGGTCAGTAGATCGGGAAGTCACTGCTCCTGAACCTGGTGGTGTGGGTACAGGCCTCTGCACCTCCTGCCCAGTGGGAGCTGAGCCAAGGTGGCCTGGCCCGGATGGTGGGGTCAGTAGATCGGGAAGTCACTGCTCCTGAACCTGGTGGTGTGGGTACAGGCCTCTGCACCTCCTGCCCAGTGGGAGCTGAGTGAAGGTGGCCTGGCCTGGATGGTGGGGTCAGTATATCGGGAAGTCACTGCTCCTGATCCTGGTGGTGTGGGTACAGGCCTCTGCACCTCCTGCCCAGTGGGAGCTGAGTGAAGGTGGCCTGGCCCGGATGGTGGGGTCAGTATATCGGGAAGTCACTGCTCCTGAACCTGGTGGCGTGGGACGTCAGGCCCCTGCATCTCCTGCCCAGTGGGAGCTGAGCGAAGGTGGCCTGGCCCGGATGGTGGGGTCAATAGATCGGGAAGTCACTGCTCCTGAACCTGGTGGTGTGGGTACAGGCCTCTGCACCTCCTGCCCAGTGGGAGCTGAGTGAAGGTGTCCTGGCCCGGATGGTGGGGTCAGTATATCGGGAAGTCACTGCTCCTGAACCTGGTGGCGTGGGACGTCAGGCCTCTGCATCTCCTGCCCAGTGGGAGCTGAGCGAAGGTGGCCTGGCCCGGATGGTGGGGTCAATAGATCGGGAAGTCACTGCTCCTGAACCTGGTGGCGTGGGACGTCAGGCCTCTGCATCTCCTGCCCAGTGGGAGCTGAGCGAAGGTGTCCTGACCCGGATGGTGGGGTCAATAGATCGGGAAGTCACTGCTCCTGAACCTGGTGGTGTGGGTACAGGCCTCTGCACCTCCTGCCCAGTGGGAGCTGAGCCAAGGTGGCCTGGCCCGGATGGTGGGGTCAGTAGATCGGGAAGTCACTGCTCCTGAACCTGGTGGTGTGGGTACAGGCCTCTGCACCTCCTGCCCAGTGGGAGCTGAGTGAAGGTGGCCTGGCCCGGATGGTGGGGTCAATAGATCGGGAAGTCACTGCTCCTGATCCTGGTGGTGTGGGTACAGGCCTCTGCACCTCCTGCCCAGTGGGAGCTGAGCCAAGGTGGCCTGGCCCGGATGGTGGGGTCAGTAGATCGAGAAGTCACTGCTCCTGAACCTGGTGGTGTGGGTACAGGCCTCTGCACCTCCTGCCCAGTGGGAGCTGAGCCAAGGTGGCCTGGCCCAGATGGTGGGGTCAATAGATCGGGAAGTCACTGCTCCTGAACCTGGTGGTGTGGGACGTCAGGCCTCTGCACCTCCTGCCCAGTGGGAGCTGAGCGAAGGTGTCCTGGCCCGGATGGTGGGGTCAGTATATCGGGAAGTCACTGCTCCTGAACCTGGTGGCGTGGGACGTCAGGCCTCTGCATCTCCTGCCCAGTGGGAGCTGAGCGAAGGTGGCCTGGCCCGGATGGTGGGGTCAATAGATCGGGAAGTCACTGCTCCTGAACCTGGTGGCGTGGGACGTCAGGCCTCTGCATCTCCTGCCCAGTGGGAGCTGAGCGAAGGTGTCCTGACCCGGATGGTGGGGTCAATAGATCGGGAAGTCACTGCTCCTGAACCTGGTGGTGTGGGTACAGGCCTCTGCACCTCCTGCCCAGTGGGAGCTGAGCCAAGGTGGCCTGGCCCGGATGGTGGGGTCAGTAGATCGGGAAGTCACTGCTCCTGAACCTGGTGGTGTGGGTACAGGCCTCTGCACCTCCTGCCCAGTGGGAGCTGAGTGAAGGTGGCCTGGCCTGGATGGTGGGGTCAGTATATCGGGAAGTCACTGCTCCTGATCCTGGTGGTGTGGGTACAGGCCTCTGCACCTCCTGCCCAGTGGGAGCTGAGTGAAGGTGGCCTGGCCCGGATGGTGGGGTCAGTATATCGGGAAGTCACTGCTCCTGAACCTGGTGGCGTGGGACGTCAGGCCTCTGCATCTCCTGCCCAGTGGGAGCTGAGCGAAGGTGGCCTGGCCCGGATGGTGGGGTCAATAGATCGGGAAGTCACTGCTCCTGAACCTGGTGGTGTGGGTACAGGCCTCTGCACCTCCTGCCCAGTGGGAGCTGAGTGAAGGTGTCCTGGCCCGGATGGTGGGGTCAGTATATCGGGAAGTCACTGCTCCTGAACCTGGTGGCGTGGGACGTCAGGCCTCTGCATCTCCTGCCCAGTGGGAGCTGAGCGAAGGTGGCCTGGCCCGGATGGTGGGGTCAATAGATCGGGAAGTCACTGCTCCTGAACCTGGTGGCGTGGGACGTCAGGCCTCTGCATCTCCTGCCCAGTGGGAGCTGAGCGAAGGTGTCCTGACCCAGATGGTGGGGTCAATAGATCGGGAAGTCACTGCTCCTGAACCTGGTGGTGTGGGTACAGGCCTCTGCACCTCCTGCCCAGTGGGAGCTGAGCCAAGGTGGCCTGGCCCGGATGGTGGGGTCAGTAGATCGGGAAGTCACTGCTCCTGAACCTGGTGGTGTGGGTACAGGCCTCTGCACCTCCTGCCCAGTGGGAGCTGAGTGAAGGTGGCCTGGCCCGGATGGTGGGGTCAATAGATCGGGAAGTCACTGCTCCTGATCCTGGTGGTGTGGGTATAGGCCTCTGCACCTCCTGCCCAGTGGGAGCTGAGCCAAGGTGGCCTGGCCCGGATGGTGGGGTCAGTAGATCGAGAAGTCACTGCTCCTGAACCTGGTGGTGTGGGTACAGGCCTCTGCACCTCCTGCCCAGTGGGAGCTGAGCCAAGGTGGCCTGGCCCAGATGGTGGGGTCAATAGATCGGGAAGTCACTGCTCCTGAACCTGGTGGTGTGGGACGTCAGGCCTCTGCACCTCCTGCCCAGTGGGAGCTGAGCGAAGGTGTCCTGGCCCGGATGGTGGGGTCAGTATATCGGGAAGTCACTGCTCCTGAACCTGGTGGTGTGGGACGTCAGGCCTCTGCACCTCCTGCCCAGTGGGAGCTGAGTGAAGGTGCCCTGGCCCGGATGGTGGGGTCAATAGATCGGGAAGTCACTGCTCCTGAACCTGGTGGTGTGGGTACAGGCCTCTGCACCTCCTGCCCAGTGGGAGCTGAGTGAAGGTCCCCTGGCCCGGATGGTGGGGTCAATAGATCGGGAAGTCACTGCTCCTGAACCTGGTGGTGTGGGTACAGGCCTCTGCACCTCCTGCCCAGTGGGAGCTGAGTGAAGGTGTCCTGGCCCGGATGGTGGGGTCAGTAGATCGGGAAGTCACTGCTCCTGAACCTGGTGGTGTGGGTCGTCAGGCCTCTGCACCTCCTGCCCAGTGGGAGCTGAGTGAAGGTCCCCTGGCCCGGATGGTGGGGTCAGTAGATCGGGAAGTCACTGCTCTTGAACCTGGTGGTGTGGGTCGTCAGGCCTCTGCATCTCCTGCCCAGTGGGAGCTGAGTGAAGGTGTCCTGGCTCGGATGGTGGGGTCAGTAGATCGGGAAGTCACTGCTCCTGAACCTGGTGGTGTGGGTCGTCAGGCCTCTGCACCTCCTGCCCAGTGGGAGCTGAGTGAAGGTCCCCTGGCCCGGATGGTGGGGTCAATAGATCGGGAAGTCACTGCTCCTGATCCTGGTGGTGTGGGTACAGGCCTCTGCACCTCCTGCCCAGTGGGAGCTGAGTGAAGGGTGTCCTGGCCCGGATGGTGGTGGGGGGGGGGGTTGTTGATGGCGGGTGTCACCTCCTTGAAGCAGGGCCCACCCCCATCTGTAGATGCTTTCCTTTTTACTATAGAATAAGAAGGTCGGTGGGGGGGTGGGGAGCGGAGCAGGGCAAGCCGGCGAGTGGTAGATGAGAGCAGGTGATGGGGGTGAAGTAAGAAGCTGGCAGGAGATTGGTGGAAAAGGCGAAGGGCTGAGGAAGGAGGAATCTGATAGGAGAGGAGAGTGGGCCGTGGGAGAGAGGGAAGGAGGAGGGGCACCAGAGGGAGGCGATGGGCAGGGGAGAAGAAAAGGGGCAAGAGGGGGGAAGCAGTAAACGAGAGAAAGGGGAGGGGTGAGAAATTACTAAAAGTTACAGAAGTCGACGCTCGTGCTGAAGGTGACCGAATACGATAATGCCCACAAGCCTCAGCTGAAGGCTCTCTGACTATTGAACAGTCGGTGATTTGTACCTGTGCCAAGAACACCCTCGAACTGTTAACAACGGATGACAGATGTCACACCAGCATTGACTGGAATAACATGACTTGAGATGGAATTGCTGACTTGAAAGCTCTGTCTTTTGTTTATATCGATGAGGTAGTTCGGATACTTCTGTCATCTTGTAAGACATGTCAGAACCTCCATTCGGTAGATAGCTGAGGCGGAACGCGGATTGACTAAGAGAAATGGAAATTCAATGCTTCAATTATAGTTCAATTATTGAGTCAGAGAATAGTAGGCCCTTCGGCCCATCTGGTCCATGCCGAACCATTTACATAGCCCATTCCCACCGGGACCACAGCCCTCCGTACCCCTACCGTCCACATACCTAACCAAACTTCTCTCAAACGTTGAAATCGGGCTCGCATGCACCACTTGTGCTGGCAGCTCGTTCCCACGCTCTCACCACCCGCCAAGTGAATAAAGTTTCCCCTCAGGTTCCCCTTAAACTTTTCACCTTTCACCCTTAACCCTCGACCTCTGGTTGTAGGCCCACCCAGCCTCAGTGGAAAATACCTGCTTGCATTTACCCTCATAATTTTGATTACCTCAATCAAATCTCCTCACTGTCTTCTACATTCCAAGGAATAAAGTCCTAACCTGTCCAATCTTTCCCTATAACTCAGGTCCCCCAAACCCGGCAACATCCCTGCAAATTTTCTCTGTATTCTTTCAACCTTGTTTACATCTTTCCTGTAGGTCGGTGACCAAAACTGCACACAATACTCCAAATTAGGCCTCACCGACGTCTTGTACAACTTCAACATAACATCCCATCTCCTGTACCCAATACTTTGATTTATGAAGGCCAATGTGCCTTCTTTACAACCGTCTACCTTTGCTGCCACTTTCAAGAAGTTATGCACCTGTATCCCCAGATCCCTCTGTTCTATCGCACTCCTCAGTGCCCGACCGTTCAGTGTAAGACCTACCCAGGTTGGTCCTACTGGTGCAAAACCTCTCACTTGTCTGCATTAAATTCCACCTGCCATTTTCCAGCCCGTTGTTCCAGCTGGTCCAGATCCCACTGCAAGCTCTGATAGTCTTCCCTACTGTCCATACACCCCCAATCTTGGTGTCATCCACAAATTTACTGATCCAGTGAACCACATTATCATTCAGATCGTTGATACAGATGACAAACAACAACAGGCCCAGTACCGTTCCCTGTGGCACTCCACTAGTCACAGGCTGCCAGTCAGAGAGGGAATTCTCTACTACCACTCTCCGGCAATGTCTCATCCAATTTATTATCCCAGTTTGAGTGACTGAACCTTCTTGACTGAGCTCTGATGTGGGACCTTGTCAAATGCCTCGCTAGAGTCCAAGTAGACAACCTCCACTCCCTTGTCTTCATCAATTTTCCCGGTAATCTCCTCAAAAACCTCTATAAGATTGGTTAGACATGATCTGTCACGCACAAAACCATGCTGACTGTCCCTAATCAGTCCATGCCGATCCAAATACTCATATATCCAGTCCCACAGAATACCTTCCAATAACTTCCACACAACTGATGTCAGGCCCACCGGCCTATCATTTCCCGTTTTTCTCATAGAGCAAAACAGCTCTATGCAGCTCTTAAACAGTGGATGAACATTAGCTATTGTCTAATCTTCCCACAGCTTACCTGTCGCTAAGGATGATTTAAGTATCTCTGCCAGGGGCCCCGGCAATTCCTGCACTTGCCTCACGCAGGGTCTGAGGGCACACCTTGTCAGCCCCCGGGGGTTTCTCCACCCTGATTTGCCTCTAGACAGCAAACACCTCCTCCAGGCCCATGAAAAGTCGATGCAGTTTTGCGTCGCTTCTACAGACTCTGTGGAAGTTTCCTGAGCCCACGCTCCTATCTCCAGATGCAAAAATCCATTTAAGATCTCACCCAGCTCTTTTAGCACCACACTCTGATCTTCCAGAGGACAAATTTTATCCCTTGCGATCCTTTTGCTCTGAACAGATCTGTAGAATCTCTCAGGATTCTCCTTCACCTCGTCTGCTAGAGCAACCCCGTGCCTTCCCTTAGCCCTCCTGATTTCCTTCCTAAGCGTTCCCGTGCATTTCCTGTACCCCATAAGCACCTCATTTGTTTCCATCTGCCTATGCCTTCAATGCAACTCCTTTTTTCCTTGAACAGGGCCTCAATGTCTCCTGAAGACCAAGGTTCCCTACAGTCGTCACCCCTGCGTTTTATTCTGACAGGCACGTATGAGCTTTGTCCTCTCAAAATTTCACTTTTGAAGGCCTCCCACTTACCCCTGCCAGAGAACGGCCCGTCCCAATCCTCTCTTGCCAGATCCTTTCCGATATCATCCAAATTGGCCTTTCTCGTGTAGAATCTCAGCCCGAGGACCAGACCAATCACTTTGCAGATTTACTTTCAGGCTAATGGTATTGTGCTCACCTACAGTAACTGCAGTCACCTGCCCCGCCCGTTCCCAAACAGCAGATCCAGCGTCTCGCTGGGTCTTCTACGAACTGACTACGAAAACTTTCCTGAACACCCTCTGAACAACCTCTTTCCCACCCAGACCTTTTACCGTCTGCGAGCCCCGGCAAAAAGCTGGGAAGTTCAAACCACCTGCCAACACAACCTTATGTTTCTTGAAACAGTCTGTAATCTCTTTACAGATTTGTTCCTCTAAATCCCCCTGGACTGTTGGGTGGTCTGTAATACAGCCCCATACGATTCTTATTTCTCAAGTCCGCACATAACGCCTCACCAGACAAGTTTCCTGTTCGTCCTGACTGAGGACTGCTGAGACATCTTCTCTGGCTAGTAACGCCACCCCTCCTCCCTTCATCCCCCCCACTCTCTCTGGTCTAAATCAACAGATTAACAGACCAACGGCTCCTCGGTAGAGATCGTTACCAGCACCAAATTTCTTGGTGTTCACCTGGCGGAGAATCTCACCTGGTCCCTCAACACCAGCTCCAAAGCAAAGAAAGCCCAGCAGCGTCTCTACTTTCTGCAAAGGCTGAGGAAAGTCCATCTCCCACCCCCCCATCCCCATCACATTCTACAGGGGTTGTATCTAGAGCAGTGAATCTCCCCCCCCATCCTCGTCACATTCTACAGGGGTTGTATCGAGAGCAGTGAATCTCCCCCCACCCCCATCCCCATCACATTCTACAGGGGTTGTATCGAGAGCAGTGAATCTCCCCCCCCATCCCCATCACATTCTACAGGGGTTGTATCGAGAGCAGTGAATCTCCCCCCCCATCCCCATCACATTCTACAGGGGTTGTATCGAGAGCAGTGAATCTCCCCCCCCCCCCCCATCCCCATCACATTCTACAGGGGTTGTATCGAGAGCAGTGAATCTCCCCCCCCATCCTCATCACATTCTACAGGGGTTGTATCGAGAGCAGTGAATCTCCCCCCCCCCCCATCCTCATCACATTCTACAGGGGTTGTATCGAGAGCAGTGAATCTCCCCCCCCCCCATCCTCATCACATTCTACAGGGGTTGTATCGAGAGCAGTGAATCTCCCCCCCCATCCCCATCACATTCTACAGGGGTTGTATCGAGAGCAGTGAATCTCCCCCCCCCCCCCCATCCCCATCACATTCTACAGGGGTTGTATCGAGAGCAGTGAATCTCCCCCCCCATCCTCATCACATTCTACAGGGGTTGTATCGAGAGCAGTGAATCTCCCCCCCCCCCCATCCTCATCACATTCTACAGGGGTTGTATCGAGAGCAGTGAATCTCCCCCCCCCCCATCCTCATCACATTCTACAGGGGTTGTATCGAGAGCAGTGAATCTCCCCCCCCCCCATCCTCATCACATTCTACAGGGGTTGTATCGAGAGCAGTGAATCTCCCCCCCCATCCCCATCACATTCTACAGGGGTTGTATCGAGAGCAGTGAATCTCCCCCCCCCCCATCCTCATCACATTCTGCAGGGGTTGTATCGAGAGCAGTGAATCTCCCCCCACCCCCATCCCCATCACATTCTACAGGGGTTGTATCGAGAGCAGTGAATCTCCCCCCCATCACATTCTACAGGGGTTGTATTGAGAGCAGTGAATCACCCCCCCATCACATTCTACAGGGGTTGTATTGAGAGCATCCTGAGCAGCTGCATCACTGCCTGGATCGGAAATTGCACCGTCTCGGATCACAAGACCCTGCAGCGGATAGTGAGGTCAGCTGAGAAGATCATCGGGGTCTCTCTTCCCGCCATTACAGACATTTACACCACACGCTGCATCCGCAAAGCAAACAGCATTATGAAGGACCCCACGCACCCCTCATACAAACTCTTCTCCCTCCTGCCGTCTGGGAAAAGGCACCGGAGCATTCGGGCTCTCACGACCAGACTATGTAACAGTTTCTTCCCCCAAGCTATCAGACTCCTCAATACCCAGAGCCTGGACTGACACCTTACTGCCCTATTGTCCTGTTTATTATTTATTGTAACGCCTGCTCTGTTTTTGTGCACTTTATGCAGTCCTGGGTAGGTCTGTAGTCTAGTTTTTTTTTCTCTCTGTGTTGTTTTTAAGTAGTTCAGTCTAGTTTTTGTACTGTGTCATGTAACACCATGGACCTGAAAATCGTTGCCTCATTTTTACTGTGTACTGCACCAGCAGTTATGGTCGAAATGACAACAAACGGTGACCTGACCTGACTTGAAATGAACTCCTGAGCATTGAGCTGCCCGTCCTGACCCTCCTGCAACCAAGTCTGTCTAAGGCTACAACGTCATAATTGGTCCAAGCTCCAGACTCACCCGCCTTTCCTACGATACTTCTTGCATTGAACTGTACACACCTCGGGACACTAGTCGCACCACGCTCGACCTTCCCGACTCCTGACCCTCTCTGAGGTCTCACCGACATCTGCCTCTCCACAATCCGTTCTGGCACTCTGGGTCCCACCCCCCCTGCAACTCGCGTTTAAACCCCACCCCCGTGCAGCGTTAACAAACCTGCCCGCTGGGATATCAGTTCCCCCTCCAGTTCAGGTGCAAACCGTCCCCCCTGTACAGGTCCCACATCCCTGGAAGAGAGGCCAGTGATCCAAAAATCTGATGCCCTCCCTCCTACACCAACTCCTTAGCCACGTGTTCATCTTCCTCGTTCTATCCTCACTGGCACACGGCACGGGTTGCAATCCTGAGATCACAAGCCTGGCGGTCCTGCCCCTTAACTTAGCACCTGACTCCCTGAACTCCCTCTGCGGAACCTCGTCACTCTCCCTACCCACCAACGGTACCTACACGGGCCACGGCCTCCGGCTGTTCACCCTCCCACTTAAGAGTGCTGAGGATTTTATCCGAGATATCCCAAACCCTGGCACCCGGGAGGCAGCATACCATCCAGGAATCTCGTTCTCGGCCACAGAACCTCCAGTCCGTTCCCCTATCTACTGGATCTCCTATCACCACTCTGTGACTCTTCCCCCCCCCCGCTTCCCTTCTGAGTCACAGAGACAGACTCAGTGACAGAGACCCAACCACTGTGACTTTCCTCGGCCAAGTCACCCCCCTCCCAACGGTATCCAAAGTGATACAATGGCTGTTTTACCCCTTTCCCGTTCCTGACTGTCACCCAGTCTCCCGTGTCCTGCACCTTGGGTGTAACTGCCTCTCTATATACCCTACCTATCACCCCCTCAGCCTCCTGACTGATCCGGAGCTCATCCAGCTCCAACCTCGCACGGATTGTTAGAAGCTGCAGCCGGAGGCGCTTCTCGCAGTTGTAGCCGCCAGGGACTCTGGAGGTCTCCCCACCTTCCCACATCTCTCAGGAGGAGCGTTACACTATCCTACAACAGTAAAGAAGGAGCAACAGTAGCCTCCGGCTAAGGAAAAGAATCTGCACCCACAGTGCTTTTATTTTGCCTTCTCTGCCTGAAGCCTCTCCCAACCGAGGGCTCAGAGAACGAGAGGCCCCAGAACTCCACTCTGGAGCTGACTGCTCCAACAATGGCCACTGCTCGAAGCCCCCTCGATCAGACTTCTCGAAGGAGCTGCATTTCCCTATCTCTGACTGGCCGCTGCTCGAAGCTCGGGACTGCCTTCCCCCCTCGATCAGACTTCCCGAAGGAGCTGCATTTCCCCATCTCTGACTGGACGCTGCTCGAAGCTCGGGACTGCCTTCCCCCCTCGATCAGACTTCCCAAAGGAGCTGCATTTTCCCATCTCTGACTGGACGCTGCTCGAAGCTCCGGACTGACTGACGTTTCGGGCCCAGTCCTGAAGGAACTCACCAGGTCAGGCAGAATCTGTGGAAAAGAGTGAACTGTCGACGTTTTGGGCCCAGTCCTGAAGGAACTGGCCAGGTCAGGCAGAATCCGTGGAAAAGAGTGAACTGTCGACGTTTCGGGCCCAGTCCTGAAGGAACTCGCCAGGTCAGGCAGAATCCATGGAAAAGAGTGAACTGTCGACGTTTCGGGCCCAGTCCTGAAGGAGGGCCTCGGCCCGAGATGTCGACAGTTGACTCTTTTCTGCAGACGCTGCCCGGCCTGCGGAGTTCCTCCGGCATCTTGTGTATTTTGTATATACCACCCCGAGATTTATTTTCTTGCAGGCATTCACGGTAGAATCGACGAAAAGCGACTTCCTGATCGCCAGCGTGCAGAAGTAGACACAAAGCTCCCGGCCTCCGCGGGTGGCTCAGCCACCAAGCCCGGTGGAACCGGCTCTACTGACGGGAGAAGGGTTACGCGCCTCAAAGCGGGTCGCTTCGGGCAGACCGGGCTCGGCAGCTCCTCGAGGAGAGGGAAAACTCCGATCTCAAAGCCCCGCTGCCTTCAACCGTGAGGTAGAGGAGCAGAATTAGGCCATTTGGCCCATCGAGTCTGCTCCGCCATTTCATCATGGCTGATCCATTTTTCCCTCTCCGACCCAGTCTCCTGCCTTCTCCCCGTATCCCTTCATGCCCCGGCTGCCCAAGAATCTATCAGCCTCTGCCTTCAATATACCGAATGACCTGGCAGCAAATTCCACAGGTTCGTGGGGGAGGCTTTGGGGAGAGTCTGGAGCTGGAGCCCCTCGGGCAGTCCAACGCCGAGTTCAACACTCACCAGCGCCAAATCCCGTCGGTCTCCGCCGTTCATCGGATGCGCGGAGAGGGGGAGCCCGCTACACGGGCCTGCGTACCTGGACAGCGAGGATGCAACGTCCACGGCCCGCCCTGGCGGACGGGGCGCCTCGTTTTTGAGCGGGTGGGGTAGATGTGCGTGGCGCTAAGGTGTCGGCAGTGAGGCCCACGTCTGATTAACAGGTAGACGGACAGACTAACTTTATCTGGCGCCAACGTCGCGTTCCCAAAGCTCGCTGGCACCAGGAGGCGCGATCGTGAGGCTCCTGGGGGAAAGCGGTGCCAAGGGGTAGGGAAATGGAGGGCCACGAGGGAGCGCAGGGTTGCGCTGACCTCGGAGTCAGTTTGAAGGTCGGCGTAACGACGCGGCCCGCACTGCGCTGCAGTGATCTGCGTTCTGTGTTCCAAACCGAAACCCACCCTGCACGCCTTCGGAATGGGGGGGGGGATCAGAATCGGAGCCGGGTTCAATGTCACCAGCACGCGTTGTGAAATTCTGTTGACTTTACGGCAGGAACACGATGAAAGATATAATGTGGAGGAAAAAAAATCACCAATTGCAGTGAGTATATATAGAAAATAGTTAAATTAAATAAATAGTGCAAAACAGAAATAAAAAAGTGGTGAGGTAGTGTTCATGGGTTCAGTGTCCAATCAGAAATCAGACGGCAGAGGGGAAGAAGCTGTTCCTGAATCACTGAGTGTGTGTCTTCAGGCTCCTGTACCCCCTCCCTGATGGCAGAGGGGAAGAAGCTGTTCCTGAATCGCTGAGTGTGTGTCTTCCGGCTCCTGTACCCCCTCCCTGATGGCAGAGGGGAAGAAGCTGTTCCTGAATCGTTGAGTGTGTGTCTTCAGGCTCCTGTACCCCCTCCCTGATGGCAGAGGGGAAGAAGCTGTTCCTGAATCGCTGAGTGTGTGTCTTCGGGCTCCTGTACCTCCGCCCTGATGGCAGAGGGGAAGAAGCTGTTCCTGAATCATTGAGTGTGTGTCTACAGGCTCCTGTACCCCCTCCCTGATGGCAGAGGGGAAGAAGCTGTTCCTGAATCACTGAGTGTGTGTCTTCAGGCTCCTGTATCTCCTCCCTGATGGCAGAGGGGAAGAAGCTGTTCCTGAATCGCTGAGTGTGTGTCTTCAGGCTGCTGTACCTCCTCCCTGATGGCAGAGGGGAAGAAGCTGTTCCTGAATCGCTGAGTGTGTGTCTTCAGGGTCCTGTATCTCCTCCCTGATGGCAGAGGGGAAGAAGCTGTTCCTGAATCACTGAGTGTGTGTCTTCGGGCTCCTGTACCTCCTCCCTGATGGCAGAGGGGAAGAAGCTGTTCCTGAATCGTTGAGTGTGTGTCTTCGGGCTCCTGTACCTCCTCCCTGATGGCAGAGGGGAAGAAGCTGTTCCTGAATCGTTGAGTGTGTGTCTTCGGGCTCCTGTACCTCCTCCCTGATGGCAGAGGGGAAGAAGCTGTTCCTGAATCGCTGAGTGTGTGTCTTCAGGCTCCTGTACTCCCTCCCTCATGGCAGAGGGGAAGAAGCTGTTCCTGAATCGCTGAGTGTGTGTCTTCAGGCTCCTGTACCTCCTCCCTGATGGCAGAGGGGAAGAAGCTGTTCCTGAATCGTTGAGTGTGTGTCTTCAGGCTCCTGTACCCCCTCCCTGGTGGCAGAGGGGAAGAAGCTGTTCCTGAATCGCTGAGTGTGTGTCTTCAGGCTCCTGTACCTCCTCCCTGATGGCAGAGGGGAAGAAGCTGTTCCTGAATCGTTGAGTGTGTGTCTTCAGGCTCCTGTACCTCCTCCCTGATGGCAGAGGGGAAAGAGCTGTTCCTGAATCGTTGAGTGTGTGTCTTCAGGCTCCTGTACCTCCTCCCTGATGGCAGAGGGGAAGAAGCTGTTCCTGAATCGTTGAGTGTGTGCGTTCAGGCTCCTGTACCTCCTCCCTGATGGCAGAGGGGAAGAAGCTGTTCCTGAATCGTTGAGTGTGTGTCTTCAGGCTCCTGTACCCCCTCCCTGATGGCAGAGGGGAAGAAGCTGTTCCTGAATCGCTGAGTGTGTGTCTTCGGGCTCCTGTACCTCCGCCCTGATGGCAGAGGGGAAGAAGCTGTTCCTGAATCATTGAGTGTGTGTCTTCAGGCTCCTGTACCCCCTCCCTGATGGCAGAGGGGAAGAAGCTGTTCCTGAATCACTGAGTGTGTGTCTTCAGGCTCCTGTATCTCCTCCCTGATGGCAGAGGGGAAGAAGCTGTTCCTGAATCGCTGAGTGTGTGTCTTCAGGCTGCTGTACCTCCTCCCTGATGGCAGAGGGGAAGAAGCTGTTCCTGAATCGCTGAGTGTGTGTCTTCAGGGTCCTGTATCTCCTCCCTGATGGCAGAGGGGAAGAAGCTGTTCCTGAATCGCTGAGTGTGTGTCTTCGGGCTCCTGTACCTCCTCCCTGATGGCAGAGGGGAAGAAGCTGTTCCTGAATCGTTGAGTGTGTGTCTTCGGGCTCCTGTACCTCCTCCCTGATGGCAGAGGGGAAGAAGCTGTTCCTGAATCGTTGAGTGTGTGTCTTCAGGCTCCTGTACCTCCTCCCTGATGGCAGAGGGGAAAGAGCTGTTCCTGAATCGTTGAGTGTGTGTCTTCAGGCTCCTGTACCTCCTCCCTGATGGCAGAGGGGAAGAAGCTGTTCCTGAATCGTTGAGTGTGTGCGTTCAGGCTCCTGTACCTCCTCCCTGATGGCAGAGGGGAAGAAGCTGTTCCTGAATCGCTGAGTGTGTGTCTTCAGGCTGCTGTACCTCCTCCCTGATGGCAGAGGGGAAGAAGCTGTTCCTGAATCGCTGAGTGTGTGTCTTCAGGGTCCTGTATCTCCTCCCTGATGGCAGAGGGGAAGAAGCTGTTCCTGAATCACTGAGTGTGTGTCTTCGGGCTCCTGTACCTCCTCCCTGATGGCAGAGGGGAAGAAGCTGTTCCTGAATCGTTGAGTGTGTGTCTTCGGGCTCCTGTACCTCCTCCCTGATGGCAGAGGGGAAGAAGCTGTTCCTGAATCGTTGAGTGTGTGTCTTCGGGCTCCTGTACCTCCTCCCTGATGGCAGAGGGGAAGAAGCTGTTCCTGAATCGCTGAGTGTGTGTCTTCAGGCTCCTGTACTCCCTCCCTCATGGCAGAGGGGAAGAAGCTGTTCCTGAATCGCTGAGTGTGTGTCTTCAGGCTCCTGTACCTCCTCCCTGATGGCAGAGGGGAAGAAGCTGTTCCTGAATCGTTGAGTGTGTGTCTTCAGGCTCCTGTACCTCCTCCCTGATGGCAGAGGGGAAAGAGCTGTTCCTGAATCGTTGAGTGTGTGTCTTCAGGCTCCTGTACCTCCTCCCTGATGGCAGAGGGGAAGAAGCTGTTCCTGAATCGTTGAGTGTGTGTGTTCAGGCTCCTGTACCTCCTCCCTGATGGCAGAGGGGAAGAAGCTGTTCCTGAATCGCTGAGTGTGTGTCTTCAGGCTCCTGTACCTCCTCCCTGATGGCAGAGGGGAAGAAGCTGTTCCTGAATCGCTGAGTGTGTGTCTTCAGGCTCCTGTACCTCCTCCCTGATGGCAGAGGGGAAGAATCTGTCCCTGAATCGTTGACTGTGTGCCTTCAGGCTCCTGTACCTCCTTCAGGGCATGTTCTGGGTGGAGGGGGTCTTTAATGACAAACGCTGCCTTTCTGAGGCTCCGCTCCTTGAAGATATCTTGGACACCACGGAGGCCGGTGCCCGTGATGGAGCTGACTGAGTTTACAACTCTCCGCAGCTTATTCCGTTCCTGTGCAGTAGCCCACCCCACCCCTCCATACCAGACAGTGATGCAGCCAGTCAGAATGCTCTCCGTCTGTAGGAATTTGTGAGTGTTTTAGGTGACAAACCAAGTCTCCTCAAACTCCCCTTGCAATATGGCCGCTGTTTGCCTTTTCTGTAGCTGCTTGGAGACGTCAGGCCCAGGTTAGATCCTGGCACCCAGGAACGTGAAACGGACCGTCCCCTTGCACGCAGCGGCGGGATTCGAGCCCAGACTGGCGCTAGCTGACGACTGCGTCAGCCGCCGGGCCTGCCCTGCGCGACCGCCGGCGAGCAAGGCCTCTGAGCAAACGTGTGATCAGTCAGGGAGCGGTAACGAGCCGGGATGCAAACCAGGTTTGGGTGGTTTGTCGAGAGTTAACTCGGCCGCTCCCATCCGAACAAGCACAGCCAGGTACTGGGTTTCACAAAGGTACCTGTGTCTGCGACTGAACCGTAGTCATGGCGACGGCACCCAGCAGCCACCAGTCCAGACCTTCATCCAGTACCTTTGAAAATCCAGCTAAAGAATTACTCATTTGCTAATTTATTTAATTGAGTCATTGGGAGCAGAAACAGGCCCTTCAGCCCATCTAATATTCTGCCTAGTCCCCATTGACCTGAACTGCAGCCCTCCACACATCCATGTTCCTATCCAAACTCCCCTTAAACGTTGCGATCAAACCCGTACGCTGCTTCTGCTGGCAGCTTATTCCACACTCTCTGAGGGTAGAAGACCCCCCCTCAGGTTCCTGTTGAATAGTCCACCTTTCACCCTTAACCCATAACCTCTAGTCTCGCCCTGCCTCAGTGGGTGATGCCTGTTTTCATTTACCCTATCTGTACGCCAATCAAATTTTGTCAAATCTCCCCTTATTCTCCTATTACGCTCCAGGGAATAAAGTCCTCACCTCTTCAACCTTCCCTCAAGTCCTGGCAACATCCTCGTAAACTTACTCTGTACTCTTTCGATTTTATTGGTCTTATTACTCTCGAAGGAAAGACGAGTAAACTCTTCTTGGGCTTCCAGCCGGGCACAGGTGGCGATTATAACCGATGCCTCGATAACAAACTCCACCATCTTCTTCGGGGACGACACCTGGGCGTGTCTAGTCCGGTGGGGTTTATGCCCCCATCGTCCAATCGTCCTGGTTAGTCATCAAAATGGTAATGAAATGCAGCCGCTGTCTTGCCCTCTTGTTCGGACCAGGTGAGATCGTCCGGGAGGTTGACACCCAGGAAGCTGAAATGCACAAACTCACACGCAGATTCGGTGCTGGCTGACAATTGCCGATCCCTTGCGCGGGCAAGGGAAGTGCCCTCGAAGGACAACCGCAGGAAAGCCCAACGGATTCCGGGCGATCCCGCCTACCGGGTTCCACAACGAGATCCAGGCATTCGATTGCGAAGGGGACCTCTGCTTTACTGAAGAAATCAGACAGACGCAAGCCATTTCTGCCTCAGGCCCCGGTTCCACCAAAACTTTACGGGCTTCCTAAAGTACACAAGTGGGGTCCTTTACCACCCCCACCCCAAAGAAATATTGGATTAATACCATCTACAAACCTGTAGGGAAGCTCAAACCACAGCTTATACTGGTCAAAGGTGTCCTGGGACACTGCCGGCTGGTGTTTACAGGATCCCCTGTGAATGCGGAGCTGAGTGTATCTGCCAGATGATACTGAACTACGTAAAAAACAACACAGAGAGGAAAAAAAACAGCTACACTGGACTACAGACCTACCCAGGACTGCATAAAGTGCACAAAACAGTGCAGGCATTACAATAAATAATAAACAGGACAGTAGGGCAGTAAGGTGTCAGTCCAGGCTCTGGGTATTGAGGAGTCTGATAGCTTGGGGGAAGAAACTGTGACAAAGTCTGGTCGTGAGAGCCTGAATGCTTCGGAGCCTTTTCACAGATGGCAGGAGGGAGAAGAGTTTGTATGAGGGGTCCTTCATAATGCTGTTTCCTTTGCGGATGCAGCGTGTAGTGTAAATGTCCGTGATGGCGGGAAGAGAGACCCTGATGATCTTCTCAGCTGACCTCACTACCCGCTGCAGGGTCTTTGCGATCCGAGACGGTGCGATTTCCAGATAGGATGCAGGGTGGAAACCGGCTTCGAGGAGCACGGAGGGTGTATCTGTTTGCAGAAACCTGCATCGAGGAGCACGGGAGGTGGGAGAGCAGAAACCTGATTGGAGGAGCACGGGAGGTGGGAGAGCAGAAACCTGATTGGAGGAGCACGGGAGGTGGGAGAGCAGAAACCTGATTGGAGGAGCACGGGAGGTGGGAGAGCAGAAACCTGATTGGAGGAGCACGGGAGGTGGGAGAGCAGAAACCTGATTGGAGGAGCACGGGAGGTGGGAGAGCAGAAACCTGATTGGAGGAGCACGGGAGGTGGGAGAGCAGAAACCTGATTGGAGGAGCACGGGAGGTGGGAGAGCAGAAACCTGATTGGAGGAGCACGGGAGGTGGGAGAGCAGAAACCTGATTGGAGGAGCACGGGAGGTGGGAGAGCAGAAACCTGATTGGAGGAGCACGGGAGGTGGGAGAGCAGAAACCTGATTGGAGGAGGACTTTCTCACCAGGTCCTTTCTCAAAGGAAAGATTTGAAATCAGTTGAACTTTAGCCCTCCCACATGGCCGTCCTTTCTTCTATCACCCGCGTGCCTATCCACGAGTTCCCTAATGTACCTGCCTCGAACCCCCGCCCCGGCAGGACGTCCCATGCGGTAAAGACAGATGTGTTAAAGACACTTAGGTAGCCACGCTTTCTTCCTGCCTGTTCCGAGTTCAGGGCAGCAATGAAGCTCGTCCGCCTCTGTCCACTCGGAAGTAGGAAGGATTCTTCGCTGCTGTTTCGGTAGCGATTTTGTTTGACCAGTCAGGGTTGTCAGTCCTGAGCTGAACCCCCCCCCCCCAACTGGGCCTGGAGGACCGGTGGGCCACCCTTTGCCCTGTTTGGCCTGGGCAACCCTGCCAAGACCCGAAGCACAAGGCCCGGACTCCAGCCAGCACAGCTCTCCGGGTCGTCGAGGCAGGCGAGCCTCCGAACCCTACAACGAGGTTGAGGTCCTGCTGGAGGAGATAGGCACATGGAATGGAGGAAAAAAAGGGAGGGTAGGGTTAGCTTGATCTTGGAGCAGGTTGAAAGGTCAGCACGAGATCATGGGCCGAATGGCCCTGTAACGTGCCGTAACGATCGATGTTCTACAAAGTGGTCAGGGGCCCATGAAAGCAGACCATTCTCCGTCAAAAGAGCGTCTGAGAGCAAAGATGCTCGTTAGTTCCCGACACCTAGCATTAAGAGCTGTGGGAAGGTGAGGGAGATGACACAGCCATGTCTCAGAGGGTAGCATTCTCCCTAATAGAGTCATGGAGCTACACAGCATGGGAAACAGGCACAATTCACCGCTGCTAACCACTTGCCGACATTTGCCCCATATCCCTCTAAACGGGTCCTATCCACATATCTTTGCTCCTTTGCACACTGTTTTAAATTGTGTCACTCGCCAGTTTTGAATGTTTTCTTGCTGTTCCGAATGATGTTATTTGCTGTTTATGAATGATCGCTCACTATTTTGAATTTGTCACTCACTATTTTTGAATGCTTGCTGAATTATGTTACTCACAATTTGTGAATGTTTGCTCACTATTTTGAGGTGTGCTACTCGCTGTTTTTGAACGTTTTCTTGCTATTTTGAATTATGTTACTCGCCATTTCTGAATCACCATCAACTCCTCCCTCGGAGTGTCAGACACCCTGAGCCAATAGGCTGGCCCTGGACTTATTTCCACTTGGAATAATTTACATTATTATTTAATTACTCATGGTTTGATATTGCTATATTTCTACACTATTCTTGGTTGGTGCGGCCAGTTTCCCTCGGGATCAATAAAGTCTGTCTGTCTGAGTGTTTGCTTTCTATTTTGAACGAAGTTACTCGCCATTTTTGAATGTTTCCTTCCTATTGTGAATGTTATTCACCTTGGCCCCAGAGGAACGCTGTCTCGTTCAGCTGCAGCTACGTACGGTTTGAATGGTAATTAAACTTCATTTGATTTGCTTTGACTGGTGCAAATATCTTTTAAATGGAACAGTACTTGCCTCTACCATGTCCTCTGGCACTTTGTTCAATAATAATCAAGGGTAATTACCTGAGTGTATCACCACCGAATGGGAAAAAAATAAATGTCCCTCAGGGCCTTTTCTCACTTGTTTTAAAGCTATGACCTCAAGCTTCAAAGTCTCCTAGCCCGGGGATAAAGATGGTGGCCGCACGCATTATAAATTTCTTTTCGAGAAACGGGCCCTTTCTGGCCCAGTGGACCTACACTGTCCAATTACGCCCATGTGCCCAATTAACCGAGTGACTTTCAACTGTGGGAGGAAATCGGAGTTCTGGAGGTCACGGAGAAAACGTACGAACTCCTGACTGGCAGGGGCGGGAATTGGACCTGGGTCCCCGGTGTTGTAACAGCGTTAAGCCAGTGATCCTCCCTGAAAGTGCCCCTCACTGACTTGAGCCTTTGATATTTCTGTGCCTCAAAATGCACTGGATTTATAATAATGAAAAATATTTACAAGAATAAACGACGAAATGCCTTTTCCTTCCGTCCTTGTAAGCAAATTACTTCAGGCCAAGGCCACGGATTGGTAACAACACAACAATAATATGGGGGGCTTCCTCAATCTCCTCAACAGAGCACCGAGCTTCTGAGAATCCCTCGCACGTCCTCCTGAAGACTGGAGAGAGGCAGCCGGCAGCATTTCTCAACAGGTATCTCAAACGCCTACACTCCCCAAAATAAAAGTCCCAGACTGTCCAGCCTGCCTTCATACACAGAAAACAATCACACTATCAAACTATAACCCAACCCCACCATCAACCTAACCCTTCCCAAACATCAATCTAACCCTCCCCCATCATCAATTTAACCCTCCCTCCACCATCAATCTAAACCATCCCCCATCATCAATCTAACCCACCCCCCACCATCAATCTAACCATCCCCCCACCATCAATCCAACCCATCACCCACCATCAATCTAACCCATCACCCACCATCAATCTAACCTTCCCCCACCATCAATCTAACCCACCCCCCACATCGATCTAACCCATTCCCACCATCAATCTAACCCATCACCCACCATCAATCTAACCCACCACCAACCATCAATCTAACCCATCACCCACTATCAATCTAACCCACTTCCACCATCAATCTAACCCGTCCCCACCATCAATCTAACCCATCCCCCAACATCAATCTAACCCACCCCCCACCATCAATCTAACCCATCCCCCACCATCAATCTAACCCTTCCCCATCATCAATCTAACCCATCCCCACCATCAATCTAACCCTTCCCCATCATCAATCTAACCCATCCCCACCATCAATCTAACCCACCCCCCACCATCGATCTAACCCATCACCCACTATCAATCTAACCCACTTCCACCATCAATCTAACCCGTCCCCACCATCAATCTAACCCATCCCCCAACATCAATCTAACCCATTCCCACCATCAATCTAACCCATCCCCCAACATCAATCTAACCCATTCCCACCATCAATCTAACCCTTCCCCACCATCAATCTAACCCTTCCCCACCATCAATCTAACCCATCCTCCACCATCAATCTAACCCTTCCCCATCATCAATCTAACCCATCCCCACCATCAATCTAACCCACCCCCCACCATCGGTCTAACCCGTTCCCACCATCAATCGAATCCATCCCCCACGATCAATCTAACTCTTGCATCATATGGCCCTCCACCTCTCCGTCACCCATCTGCCTGTCGAAGAGTTTCACAGAAGTTCCAAATTTCCCTGTGCTACCACCCCGTCAGGGAGCTCCTGAAACTGACCATTCTCTGTGTAAAGAACTTACCTTCTGACATTCCAGCCTCCCCTCCCCAACCAATGTACTTTCCTCCAAACCTCTCTAAAATTATGTCCCTCCCCCAGTATCCACTCCGGGGTAAATTCTGATACTGACAACTCGATCTCTGCCTCGTATCGTCCTGTGGACCTTGATCAAGTCACCTCTGCTCCTCTTTCACTCCAAAGAGCAAAGTGCCTTGAACTGCAGCCCTCCAGTCCCATTGACAATCCCTCGCCACCGAGTAAGAGGGACATGAGTTTAAGGCCCACCCAGAAGAGCTGAAGGTGAGGTGAGACGCCACAGAACACCACCTTTCACAGGGGGAGTTAAAGTGGCTTCTCAAGTTGACAAACCACGCCAAGAACTGTTTCAGTAAACCAAATGGGGAATTCTCCTTTGTACCCAAGGCCAATGTTTATCCCTCGTTAGTGCTGTTACTAATAAACAGTCAGTCCATATGTCAAACTGTAATTTATGAGGGCCCTACAAACTGCCGGCCAAATATCCTGCAGCAGCAAGCTGAAAGCTCTTCGGGAAGTGCTTAATTTCTGCTTTTCATCAGACTCTCGAAGATTCTGGACAGGTGCGACGTCGTTCCTCAACCGTCAGGTCCCACACCACCAGGTTCAGGGACCGTTATCACCCCTCAACCATCAGGTCCCACTCCACCAGGTTCAGGGACAGTTATCACCCCTCAACCGTCAGGTCCCACACCACCAAGTTCAGGGACAGTTATCACCCCTCAACCATTAGGACCCACACCACCAGGTTCAGGGACAGTTATCACCCCTCAACCATCAGGTCCCAAACCACCAGGTTCAGGGACAGTTATCACCCCTCAACCATCAGGTCCCAAACCACCAGGTTCAGGGACAGTTATCACCCCTCAACCGTCAGGTCCCACACCACCAGGTTCAGGGACAGTTATCACCCCTCAACCATCAGGTCCCAAACCACCAGGTTCAGGGACAGTTATCACCCCTCAACCATCAGGTCCCACGTCACCAGGTTCAGGGACAGTTATCACCCCTCGACCATCAGGTCCCACACCACCAGGTTCAGGGACAGTTATCACCCCTCAACTGTCAGGTCCCACACCACCAGGTTCAGGGACAGTTATCACCCCTCAACCATCAGGTCCCACGTCACCAGGTTCAGGGACAGTTATCACCCCTCAACCGTCAGGTCCCACACCACCAGGTTCAGGGACAGTTATCACCCCTCAACCGTCAGGTCCCACACCACCAGGTTCAGGGACAGTTATCACCCCTCGACCATCAGGTCCCACACAACCAGGTTCAGGGACAGTTATCACCCCTTGACCATCAGGTCCCACACCACCAGGTTCAGGGAAAGTTATCACCCCTTGACCATCAGGTCCCACACCACCAGGTTCAGGGACAGTTATCACCCCTCAACCATCAGGTCCCACACCACCAGGTTCAGGGACAGTTATCACCCCTCAACCGTCAGGTCCCACGCCACCAGGTTCAGGGACAGTTATCACCCCTTGACCATCAGGTCCCACACCACCAGGTTCAGGGACAGTTATCACCCCTCAACCATCAGGTCCCACACCACCAGGTTCAGGGACAGTTATCACCCCTCAGCCATCAGGTCCCACACCACCAGGTTCAGGGACAGTTATCACCCCTCAACCATCAGGTCCCACACCACCAGGTTCAGGGACAGTTATCACCCCTCGACCGTCAGGTCCCACACCACCAGGTTCAGGGACCGTTATCAACCCTCAACCATCAGGTCCCACACCACCAGTTTCAGGGACAGTTATCAACCCTCAACCATCAGGTCCCACACCACCAGCTTCAGGGACAGTTATCACCCCTCGACCATCAGGTCCCACACCACCAGGTTCAGGGACAGTTATCACACTTCAAACATCAGCTCCCACATCAACAGGTTCAGGGACAGTTATCACCCCTCAACCGTCAGGTCCCACACCACCAGGTTCAGGGACAGTTATCATCCCTCAACCATCAGGTCCCACACCACCAGGTTCAGGGACAGTTATCACACTTCAAACATCAGCTCCCACATCAACAGGTTCAGGGACAGTTATCACCCCTCAACCATCAGGTCCCACACCACCAGGTTCAGGGACAGTTATCACACTTCAAACATCAGCTCCCACATCAACTGGTTCAGGGACAGTTATCACACTTCAAACATCAGCTCCCACATCAACAGGTTCAGGGACAGTTATCACCCCTCAACCGTCAGGTCCCACACCACCAGGTTCAGGGACAGTTATCACCCCTCAACCATCAGGTCCCACACCACCAGGTTCGGGGACAGTTATCACCCCTCAACCGTCAGGTCCCACACCACCAGGTTCAGGGACAGTTATCACCCCTTGACCATCAGGTCCTACACCAGCAGGTTCGCAGACAGTTATCACCCCTCAACCATAAGGTCCCACACCACCAGGTTCGGGGACAGTTATCACCCTTCGACCATCAGGTCCCACACCACCAGGTTCAGGGACAGTTATCACCCCTCAACCATCAGGTCCCACACCACCAGGTTCAGGGACAGTTATCACCCCTCGACCATCAGGTCCCACACCACCAGGTTCAGGGACAGTTATCACCCCTCGACCATCAGGTCCCACACCACCAGGTTCAGGGACAGTTATCACCCCTCGACCATCAGGTCCCACACCACCAGGTTCAGGGACAGTTATCACCCCTCGACCATCAGGTCCCACACCACCAGGTTCAGGGACAGTTATCACCCCTCAACCATAAGGTCCCACACCACCAGGTTCGGGGACAGTTATCACCCCTCGACCATCAGGTCCCACACCACCAGGTTCAGGGGCAGTTATCACCCCTCAACCATCAGGTCCCACACCACCAGGTTCAGGGACAGTTATCACCCCTCGACCTTCAGGTCCCACACCACCAAGTTCAGGGACAGTTATCACCCCTCAGCCGTCAGGCTCCCGAACTAGTCTGAATCTCACTCACCTCAACTCTGAACTGGTTCTACAACCTACAGACTCACTCTGAAGGATTCTACAACTCATTTTCTTGGAATTATTTATTTACCTCTCTTTGTATTGGACACTGTGTGTCGTTTTTCAACGTATCTACGTTATTTCTTTGTTGCTACTGTTAACGCCCATAGGAGACTGAAAGTGACGTATACCTACTTTGAAAATGAGCGTAATTTAAACTTTGTAGATGCTGGAGGAAAGTGGAGAATTATGGGAAATCAAAGAGAAAGAAAGGTAGGGCTGGGGGGAGAGATTATAGTGAGGGGGGAAAAAGAGAGAGAAGGAGAACCTGACTAAATAATAGATAAGGGTGGGGGGCAGGGGTATCAATGGAGGTCAGGGATGAAGTGTTTCGGCACGAGACGTCGTTATTACTTCCTCCCATAGATGCTGTCTGGCCCGCTGAGTTCTGCCAGCATTTTGTGTTTTTTATTAATTTAAACTTTGATTTTTTTTCAATGAGCTCTGAAATGCGTTGTTTGCCTGTTACGTGAGATGTTTCGCGGCGCCATTATTGCTCGCCGCCTCGTGTGACATCATCATTATGTGCCACTCCTTTCCTTGACCAAAACTTTTCTACAGAAGTGGTTTGCCATCTCCTTCTTCTGGGCAGTGTCTTCACAATATGGGTGACCCCCCCTCCCCCAGCCGTTATCAATACCCTTCAGAGATTGTCTGCCTGGCTTCAGTGGTCACTGGACCTTCCACCGCCTGTTCCCACGGCTTAACAAGACCCTGATCGGAGGCCAAGCAGGTGCCACAGGCTAGCGGAGGGAAGGAGCACCTCACACCTCTCCTGGTAGAGACGTATCTCCACCCCGCCACTCCAGCACGTTGCTATTGTGCTGAAGGATCTTTAGCTCTGCTGTCTTACTGGTCGGTCCGGGCCGCAAACCAAGTTGAGCCAACCGCGATGTCGTTGGAAAGGTTCAGCGCTGTTTTCCTGGTTCACGGCCGGCGTCAGAACAGCGATATACAGTATCCTATTTTCGTCAATCGATTGAACAGCGAACTGAGTTAATTTGTTAATGTAGTCAAGATAATAGCAGGGTCGGCGAGTCATGGGCTGTGTGGGGGGGGGGGGGGAGCTGCTCGAACTGCGTTGGCTGTTGCGTGCTTGGCGGTCCGTTTGAGGTCGCACCCACGGCTCGTTCTCCCGGTAACGCGTATGCACGCTTACGGCTGACAGCGCTGTGCTCGCCGAGCGCGCGGCTGCTGGGTGCTTCCCTCCTGGGGGTGTTCGCGCCTATACAAGGCCCCTCCTCTCCCCCCTCCCCACCGTTCGCTTGCCTTGGTCCTGATTGGCTCCCCCTCTCAATCGACCCTCAAAATACCAGCCTCCAAAGTCACTTGTGGCAACGAATTCCACAGATTCACCTCCCACTGCCCAAAGAAGTTCTTCCTCGTCTCCGTTCTACGAGAACGCCCCTCGATCCTGAGGCTGGCCTTAGACTCTCTCTCCATGTTTGTCAGTCTTGGGCGGTGCGCAGATTTTCCTATTGTATTCCCTTGTTCTGCTGTGAATTCCTGCAAGGAAGCAGTCAGGACAGGGTGTATATGATGACAAATACTCACCTTGATGACTAATTTGCTTTGAAACTCGGCTGCAGTGATCAGGAGGCGTTTGATGAACAATTTTTTTTTAAATTCCAAAATAAGCTATGTTTATAATTTTAAAAAATTATTCACATGAAGACGCCATGCAATAAATTTCATTCTTACTTTCACAGACGGGGCGTTACGCAGCACTCAAAATTAATGTCTCTGAAAACCGAAGGATTTGCTGCCGCACCCTCGGGAGTGTAAATTTACCTTCCTCAATTGAGACAAGATTACTAACAGAGCTGGCAGTGAGGGTAAACAACAAATCAATCTGTCTTTGAACTGAGTACACAAACACAGCCCCATTCCCACAGACCTTGCAGCCCACCATTTTTGCTGTAGGGGTGGGGTCTGGTTGGAACTCATTGAATATTGAAAGTCCTGAATAGAGTGGATGTGGAGAGGATGTTTCCTACGGTGGGGGAGTCTAGGACCAGAGGACACAGATAGAGTGGATGTGGAGAGGATGTTTCCGATAGTGTGGGAGTCTAGGACCAGAGGACACAGAGAGAGTGGATGTGGAGAGGATGTTTCCTCTAGTGGGGGAGTCTAGGACCAGAGGACACAGAGAGAGTGGATGTGGAGAGGATGTTTCCTATAGTAGGGGAGTCTAGGACCAGAGGACACAGATAGAGAGGAGAGGATGTGGAGAGGATGTTTCCTATAGTGGGGGAGTCTAGGACCAGAGGACACAGATATAGTGAATGTGGAGAGGATGTTTCCTATAGTGGGGAGTCTAGGACCAGAGGACACAGATAGAGTGGATGTGGGGAGGATGATTCCAATAGTGGGGGAGTCTAGGACCAGAGGACACAGATATAGTGAATGTGGAGAGGATGTTTCCTATAGTGGGGAGTCTAGGACCAGAGGACACAGATAGAGTGGATGTGGAGAGGATGTTTCCTATAGTGGGGAGTCTAGGACCAGAGGACACAGATAGAGTGGATGTGGAGAGGATGTTTCCTGTGGTGGAGGAGTCTAGGACCAGAGGACACAGATAGAGTGGATGTGGAGAGGATGTTTCCTGTGGTGGAGGAGTCTAGGACCAGAGGACACAGATAGAGTGGATGTGGAGAGGATGTTTTCTGTGGTGGAGGAGTCTAGGACCAGAGGGCACAGCCTTGTGGGGGGGGGGGGAGGGTGGTTCCCAACCGTTTTTATGCCCTCAGACAAAGAGTCTATGGACCCTAGGCTACTTTAGAGCTAATAATAATAATAATAATAATAATAATAATAATAACTAAAATAAATGAGAACATGAGTTATAGAGGCCTTGAAAGTGAGTTTATAGGTTGTGGAATCAGTTCGCACTTGAGCAGAGTGAAGTTGACCATGTCGGTCCTGGAGTCTGAGGCTTGAAGGGTAACAATATACCCCTAATTTACCAAGGTCAAAGGGCTGGGTAGGTCAGGCAGTGGGGGAGGGGGAGGGGCTGGGTAGGTCAGGCAGTGGGGGAGGGGGAGGGGCTGGGTAGGTCAGGCAGTGGGGGAGGGGGAGGGGCTGGGCGTCAGGCAGTGGGGGAGGGGGAGGGTCTGGACAGGTCAGGCAGTGGGGGAGGGGGAGGGGCTGGGTAGGTCAGGCAGTGGGGGAGGGGGAGGGGCTGGACAGGTCAGGCAGTGGGGGAGGGGGAGGGGCTGGGTAGGTCAGGCAGTGGGGGAGGGGGAGGGGCTGGGCGTCAGGCAGTGGGGGAGGGGGAGGGTCTGGACAGGTCAGGCAGTGGGGGAGGGGGAGGGGCTGGGTAGGTCAGGCAGTGGGGGAGGGGGAGGGGCTGGGTAGGTCAGGCAGTGGGGGAGGGGGAGGGGCTGGGTAGGTCAGGCAGTGGGGGAGGGGGAGGGGCTGGACAGGTCAGGCAGTGGGGGAGGGGGAGGGGCTGGGTAGGTCAGGCAGTGGGGGAGGGGGAGGGGCTGGGTAGGTCAGGCAGTGGGGGAGGGTGAGGGGCTGGGTAGGTCAGGCAGTGGGGGAGGTGGAGGGGCTGGGTAGGTCAGGCAGTGGGGGAGGGGGAGGGTCTGGACAGGTCAGGCAGTGGGGGAGGGGGAGGGGCTGGACAGGTCAGGCAGTGGGGGAGGGTGAGGGGCTGGGTAGGTCAGGCAGTGGGGGAGGGGGAGGGGCTGGGTAGGTCAGGCAGTGGGGGAGGGGGAGGGTCTGGACAGGTCAGGCAGTGGGGGAGGGGGAGGGGCTGGGTAGGTCAGGCAGTGGGGGAGGCGGAGGGGCTGGGTAGGTCAGGCAGTGGGGGAGGGGGAGGGGCTGGGTAGGTCAGGCAGTGGGGGAGGGGGAGGGGCTGGGTAGGCCAGGCAGTGGGGGAGGGGGAGGGGCTGGGTAGGTCAGGCAGTGGGGGAGGGTGAGGGGCTGGGTAGGTCAGGCAGTGGGGGAGGGTGAGGGGCTGGGTAGGTCAGGCAGTGGGGGAGGGGGAGGGGCTGGGTAGGTCAGGCAGTGGGGGAGGGGGAGGGGCTGGACAGGTCAGGCAGTGGGGGAGGGGGAGGGGCTGGGTAGGTCAGGCAGTGGGGGAGGGGGAGGGTCTGGACAGGTCAGGCAGTGGGGGAGGGGGAGGGGCTGGGTAGGTCAGGCAGTGGGGGAGGGTGAGGGGCTGGGTAGGTCAGGCAGTGGGGGAGGGGGAGGGGCTGGGTAGGTCAGGCAGTGGGGGAGGGGGAGGGGCTGGACAGGTCAGGCAGTGGGGGAGGGGGAGGGGCTGGGTAGGTCAGGCAGTGGGGGAGGCGGAGGGGCTGGGTAGGTCAGGCAGTGGGGGAGGGTGAGGGGCTGGGTAGGTCAGGCAGTGGGGGAGGGGGAGGGTCTGGACAGGTCAGGCAGTGGGGGAGGGGGAGGGGCTGGGTAGGTCAGGCAGTGGGGGAGGCGGAGGGGCTGGGTAGGTCAGGCAGTGGGGGAGGGTGAGGGGCTGGGTAGGTCAGGCAGTGGGGGAGGGGGAGGGGCTGGGTAGGTCAGGCAGTGGGGGAGGGGGAGGGGCTGGGTAGGTCAGGCAGTGGGGGAGGGGGAGGGGCTGGGTAGGTCAGGCAGTGGGGGAGGGGGAGGGGCTGGGTAGGTCAGGCAGTGGGGGAGGGGGAGGGGCTGGGTAGGTCAGGCAGTGGGGGAGGGGGAGGGGCTGGGTAGGTCAGGCAGTGGGGGAGGGGGAGGGGCTGGGTAGGTCAGGCAGTGGGGGAGGGGGAGGGGCTGGGTAGGTCAGGCAGTGGGGGAGGGGGAGGGGCTGGACAGGTCAGGCAGTGGGGGAGGCGGAGGGGCTGGACAGGTCAGGCAGTGGGGGAGGGGGAGGGGCTGGGTAGGTCAGGCAGTGGGGGAGGGGGAGGGTCTGGACAGGTCAGGCAGTGGGGGAGGGGGAGGGGCTGGGTAGGTCAGGCAGTGGGGGAGGGGGAGGGTCTGGACAGGTCAGGCAGTGGGGGAGGGGGAGGGGCTGGACAGGTCAGGCAGTGGGGGAGGGGGAGGGGCTGGGTAGGTCAGGCAGTGGGGGAGGGGAGGGGCTGGACAGGTCAGGCAGTGGGGGAGGGGGAGGGGCTGGGTAGGTCAGGCAGTGGGGGAGGGCAGGGGCTGGGTAGGTCAGGCAGTGGGGGAGTGGGAGGGGCTGGGTAGGTCAGGCAGTGGGGGAGGCGGAGGGGCTGGACAGGTCAGGCAGTGGGGGAGGGGGAGGGGCTGGGCGTCAGGCAGTGGGGGAGGGGGAGGGTCTGGGTAGGTCAGGCAGTGGGGGAGGGGGAGGGGCTGGGTAGGTCAGGCAGTGGGGGAGGGGGAGGGGCTGGGTAGGTCAGGCAGTGGGGGAGGGGGAGGGGCTGGGTAGGTCAGGCAGTGGGGGAGGGGGAGGGGCTGGGCAGGTCAGGAAGTGGGGGAGTGGGAGGGGCTGGGTAAGGCAGTGGGGGAGGGGGAGGGGCTGGACAGGTCAGGCAGTGGGGGAGGGGGAGGGGCTGGACAGGTCAGGAAGTGGGGGAGTGGGAGGGGCTGGGTAGGTCAGGCAGTGGGGGAGGGGGAGGGGCTGGGTAGGTCAGGCAGTGGGGGAGGGGAGGGGCTGGGTAGGTCAGGCAGTGGGGGAGGGGAGGGGCTGGGTAGGTCAGGCAGTGGGGGAGGGGGAGGGGCTGCGTATGTGAGGCAGTGTGGGAGGGGAGGGTCTGGACAGGTCAGGCAGTGGGGGAGGGGGAGGGTCTGGACAGGTCAGGCCGTGCCAGAGGGGGAGGGGCTGGGCAGGTGAGGCAGTGTGGGAGGGGGAGGGGCTGGACAGGTCAGGCAGTGGGGGAGGGGGAGGGGCTGGGTAGGTCAGGCAGTGGGGGAGGGGAGGGGCTGGGTAGGTCAGGCAGTGGGGGAGGGGAGGGGCTGGGTAGGTCAGGCAGTGGGGGAGGGGGAGGGGCTGCGTATGTGAGGCAGTGTGGGAGGGGAGGGTCTGGACAGGTCAGGCAGTGGGGGAGGGGGAGGGTCTGGACAGGTCAGGCCGTGCCAGAGGGGGAGGGGCTGGGCAGGTGAGGCAGTGTGGGAGGGGGAGGAGCAGGGGCAGGTCAGGCTGCGCCGACGGGAGAGAGAGAACCGTCGCCGTCTCGTCCCCCATGGAAGGTCTCGGCCCAGGACGTCGACTCTTTATTCTCCCCCAATGACACCGCCCGGCCTGGCCGGTGGGGGGGTCTTCATTCCCTCAGCGCTCCGTGTAAATGTGCTTGCCGGTGGGGACTGATTTTCCTGTAAAGGATAGGTCAGAAAATGTTCTCCGGGATGTTCAGCCTGGGAAGCATTGCTGTATAATGAAATTAATTGAATTGACATACATGAGGAGACAAAATCTTACATCTCCATCTGAATATGCAAATTACAGCAATTTATAATACATATTTTGTATGACTGGACAGTTAATATAACACAGAGATACAGTTGTGTCAGTGTGAATTAATCAGTCTGATGGCCTGGTGGGAGAAGCTGTCCCGGAGCCTGTCGGTCCTGGCTTTTATGCTGCGGCACCGTTTCCCGAACGGTAGCAGCTGGAACAGTTTGAGATTGGGGTGACTCGGGTCCCCAGTGATCATTCGGGCCCTTTTTACACACCTGTCTCTGTAAATGTCCTGAATGGTGGGAAGTTCACATCTACAGATGCGCTGGGCTGTCCGCACCACTCTGCAGAGTCCTGCGATTGAGGGAGGTACAGTTCCCATACCAGACAGTGATACAGTCAGTCAGGATGCTCTCAATCATACCCCTGCGATTGAGGGAGGTACAGTTCCCGTACCGGGCAGTGATACAGTCAGTCAGGATGCCCTCAATCATGCCCCTGCGATTGAGGGAGGTACAGTTCCCGTACCGGGCAGTGATGCAGCCAGTCAGGATGCTCTCAATCATACCCCTGCGATTGAGGGAGGTACAGTTTCCGTACCGGGCAGTGATGCAGCCAGTCAGGATGCTCTCAATCATACCCCTGCGATTGAGGGAGGTACAGTTCCCGTACCGGGCAGTGATGCAGCCAGTCAGGATGCTCTCAATCGTGCCCCTATAGAAAGTCCTGAGGATTTGGGGGCCCACACCAAACTTCCTCAACCGTCTGAGGTGAGAGAGACGCTGTTGTGTACACAGCCGGTGTGTACAGACCACGTGAGATCCTCGGTGATGTGGATGCCGAGGAACTTGAAGCTGTTCACCCTCTCAACCCCACATCCATTCATGTCAATGGGGTTTAGCCTGTCTCCATTCCTCCTGTAGTCCATAACCAGCACCTTTGTTTCTGCGACATTGAGGGAGAGGCTGTTCGTTGACACCACTGTGTCAGGGACAGAATCAGGTTTGATATCACAGGCACATGTTGTGAACTTGTTAACCTAGTGACTGCAGTACGATGCAATACATGATAATATAGAAAATCCGTGAATTTCAGTGTGTATATTAAATAGTTAAATAGGTGGTGCAAAACAGAAATAAAAATGTAGTGAGGTAGTGTTCATGGGTTACATGTCTGTTCAGAAATCGGATGGCAGAGGGAAGAAGCTGTTCCTGAATCGTTGAGTGTGTGTCTTCAGGCTCCTGTACCTCCTCCCTGATGGCAGAGGGGAAGAAGCTGTTCCTGAATCGTTGAGTGTGTGTCTTCAGGCTCCTGTACCTCCTCCCTGATGGCAGAGGGGAAGAAGCTGTTCCTGAATCGTTGAGTGTGTGCCTTCAGGCTCCTGTACCTCCTCCCTGATGGCGGAGGGGAAGAAGCTGTTCCTGAATCGTTGAGTGTGTGTCTTCAGGCTCCTGTACCTCCTCCCTGATGGCAGAGGGGAAGAAGCTGTTCCTGAATCACTGAGTGTGTGTCTTCAGGCTCCTGTACCCCCTCCCTGATGGTGACAGTGAGAACACAGGTTTACAGACGTTGAGTGCCAGGTTGTTGCTGCCAGCTGGTACATCTCGCTCCTGCACGTCACCAACTGGGATTCTGCCAGCCCTGGCGGTACTGCCAGCACGTTTATAGATGGAGCTTGAGCAGCGCCTAGCCGCGCAGCCGTGGGGTGTAGGGGGAGAAGAGCCGTGGGATGACGCACGCACTCCCGAGGGTACGCCAGTCCCGATGGTTGGCGAGGTGGGGGTGCTATTTCCAATTTGTGTGGGTCGTGGTCTCCCGGTGAGGGGGCCGAGCGAGGTCGCCAGCTTGCCGCCAAATTGCCCGCCTCCCTCGGGCACGGCCTGTAATTCCCACCCCTCCCTCCACCTTCAAGCGTGGAGGGGCAGGCAGATCACAGACTGCCCTCATCAGCCTCGGCTTCCGGGGACAGGCTAAGATGTCCGCCCAAACTCCGAAGATTAATGGGCAGAGTCTGAGATAATGAGAGGGATTACGGGAGCAGACAGAGAGAGAGAGAGAGAGAGAGAGGAACTATTCTGACTGACAGGACGAGCCCAGAGGGAGGTACAGTCTGAAAATTAGAGTCAGGCTGGCTGAATAATGTGGTCTGGTAGAAATCGCTGCCTCATGGACTGAGTGAGCATGACACAGGTAGTTTTTTACACAGAGAGTGGATCACCCAGCCGAAGGCGTTGGTAGAGGCAGATAGATAAAAAACTCTCCTCCATAGACTCGTGGATGATAGAAAAACGGAGGGCGATGTAGAAGGGGAGGGTTAGATTGACTTAGAGTAGGTTAAAAGGTCAGCACAAAATTGTGGGCCGAAGGCCTCTGTTTGAAAACAAGCAATTCCTTTCGCCTGTGCGAAAGAGGCTGGAAATGCAGAGCGAAACTCACAAAAACGCTGGAGGAACTCAGCAGGCCGGGCAGCGTCGATGGAAACGAGTCGACAGTCGACGCTTCGGGCCTGATGAAGGGCCTCGGCCCGAAATGCCGGCTGTTTATCTGTTTCCACCCGGCCTGCTGAGCTGCTCCAGCGTTTCTGTGTGCGTCGGCTTCTTTTACGCCCCCCGCCCCCACCGTTCCGCTGCCGTGAGAGACTCTTACCTCCCTTCCAGTGGTGTGATTTTGGGCTTTGCTGTCTCCGTGAGGCTGCCGACAAATCCCAGGGCTCGGGACCGACCCCGTCTCTCGCCGCCGAAGGCTGAGACCATTGAGGCGAGTGCGGTCGGCCTCTCGCTGGCTGCTGCCGGAGGAAGTGTCTCCCTCTCGCTCGTTCCTCCCGAAGGTTCCTTGCGTTCGAACGGCGGATGGTCCTGGAGTAAGGTTCAACGTGGACGTGACAGTTGAACTGAATTGAACTGAATTGACTTTATTTCTTACATCCTTCAGATACATGAGGAGTAAAAATCTTTACATTACGTCTCCATCTGAATGTGCAATGTGCAACTTATAGTAATTTTTAATAAATGGTATGTACAACAGGGCCTTCAATAAAAATACAATTTTGTCAGTGTGAATTAATCGGTCTGATGGCCTGGTGGAAGAAGCTGTCCCGGAGCCTGTCGGTCCTGGCTTTTATGCTGCGGTACCGTTTCCCGGATGGGAGCAGCTGGAACTGTTTGTGGTCGGGGTGACTCGGGTCCCCAGTGATCCTTCGGGCCCTTTTTACACACCTGTCTCTGTAAATGCCCTGAATGGTGGGAAGTTCTCATCTACAGATGCGCTGGGCTGTCCGCATCACTCTCTGCAGAGTCCTGTGATTGAGGGAGGTACAGTTCCCGTACCGGGCAGTGATACAGCCAGTCAGGATGCTCTCAATCATGCCCCTGCGATTGAGGGAGGTACAGTTCCCATACCAGACAGTGATACAGTCAGTCAGGATGCCCTCAATCATACCCCTGCGATTGAGGGAGGTACAGTCCCCATACCGGGCAGTGATGCAGCCCGTCAGGATGCCCTCAATCATGCCCCTGCGATTGAGGGAGGTACAGTTCCCGTACCGGGCAGTGATGCAGCCCATCGGGATGCCCTCAATCATGCCCCTGCGATTGAGGGAGGTACAGTTCCCGTACCGGGCAGTGATACAGCCCGTCAGGATGCTCTCAAACATACCCCTGCGATTGAGGGAGGTACAGTTCCCATACCGGGCAGTGATGCAGCCAGTCAGGATGCTCTCAATCGTGACCCTGCGATTGAGGGAGGTACAGTTCCCGTACCGGGCAGTGATGCAGCCAGTCAGGATGCTCTCAAACATACCCCTGCGATTGAGGGAGGTACAGTTCCCGTACCGGGCAGTGATGCAGCCAGTCGGGATGCTCTCAAACATACCCCTGCGATTGAGGGAGGTACAGTTCCCGTACCGGGCAGTGATGCAGCCAGTCGGGATGCTCTCAATCATACCCCTGCGATTGAGGGAGGTACAGTTCCCGTACCGGGCAGTGATGCAGCCAGTCAGGATGCCCTCAATCGTGACCCTGTAGAAAGTTCTTAGGATTTGGGGGCCCACACCAAACTTCCTCAACCATCTGAGGTGAAAGAGGCGCTGTGTGTACAGACCACGTGAGATCCTCGGTGATGTGGATGCCGAGGAACTTGAAGCTGTTCACCCTCTCAACCCCAGATCCATTGATGGGGTTTAGTCTGTCTCCATTCCTCCTGTAGTCCATAACCAGCTCCTTTGTTTCTGCGACATTGAGGGAGAGGCTGTTCGTTGACACCACTGTGTCAGAGAGATGACTTCTTCCCTGTAGGTTCAGTGTAGGCAAATCCAGTTTTCATGATGCTTTATATTTCTCATTCCAGTTCTTGTTAGTTACTTCCATTTGGGCAATTTTGGAATCGGCGGGGCCTGCAGACAATGAACCGAACGGAAATATACCTTTCGGTGCAAACACGAGGAAATCTGCAGGTGCTGGAAATTCAAACAACAACAACACACACAAACTCCTGGTGGAACACAGCAGGCCAGGCAGCATCTATAGGAGAAGCGCTGTCGACGTTTCGGGCCGAGACCCTTCGTCAGGTCTTTTTATACCTTTCGTTTTTATTTTTCATGCTCTGTGATTTTGCTCTTTCTTTTTGCTGGCTATGTTTTTCACGCGTGGGGTGGGGGGAGATGTTTGTTACCTTTCTTTTGGACGAGATCCTTGGTTTCTCTTCTCTCGGTGGCTCTCTGGAGGAGACCAATCTCAGTTGCTTGCCGCGTACATACCTTGATAATAAGCAAACTTTGGGCCTTTGAAGGAGGGCAGGGGAAGCTCCAAATGCTGGAAATCTGGAGCAACACACAAAATGTCTGAGGAACTGACTGGCTTGGAGATTTGGGTCACGGGGGGGGGGGGGGGGCTGTGCTCGCTGGAATTCAGGAGGAGATCTGATAGAAACGTAGAGACCCCCCACCACCCACCACCCAGGCCGTGTTCCCTTCTCCAGAGACCCCCACAACCCAGGTCGTGTTCCCTTCTCCAGAGACCCCCACCACCCCGGCCGTGCTCCAGAGACCCCCACCACCCAGGCCGTGCTTCCTTCTCCAGAGACCCCCACCACCCAGGCCGTGTTCCCTTCTCCAGAGACCCCCACAACCCAGGTCGTGTTCCCTTCTCCAGAGGCCCCCACCACCCAGGCCGTGTTCCCTTCTCCAGAGACCCCCACCACCCAGGTCGTGTTCCCTTCTCCAGAGACCCCCACCACCCCGGCCGTGCTCTTCTCCAGAGACCCCCACCACCCAGGCCGTGCTCCAGAGACCCCCACCACCCAGGCCGTGCTTCCTTCTCCAGAGACCCCCACCACCCAGGCCGTGCTCCCTTCTCCAGAGACCCCCACCACCCAGGCCGTGCTCTCTTCTCCAGAGACCCCCACCACCCAGGCCGTGCTCCCTTCTCCAGAGACCCCCACCACCCAGGCCGTGCTCCTTTCTCCAGAGACCCCACCACCCAGGCCATGCTCCCTTCTCCAGAGACCCCCACCACCCAGGCCGTGCTCCCTTCTCCAGAGACCACCACCGCCCAGACCGTGCTCCCTTCTCCAGAGACCCCCACCACCCAGGCCGTGCTCTCTTTTCACTGCTGCCATCAGGTAGAAGGTACAGGAGCCACCAGGTTCAGGAACAGTTATCACCCCTCAACCATCAGGTTCCTGAACCAAAGGGGATAACTTCACTCACCCCATCACCGAAATGTTCCCACAACCAACGGACTCACTTTCAAGACTCTGCATCTCAAGTTGTCGATATTTATTGCCTGTTTATTTAATATTATTTCATTCTTTTCTCACGTTCACAGGTTTTTGTCTTCCGCACTCCGATTGGACACCTGAGTTGGCGCAGTCCCTCGTGGATCTATTACTCCACGGTGGATTTATTGGGTATGCCACCCCCCAGAGTTGTATACGGTGACATGTTTCCTACTCCGATATTAAACGCACTTTGGGGGGGGGGGCCCAGTGAACTGCGTCTCTTACGTCCAGAACACAACCGAGCCGCAGGATGGCAGAAGCCCGCGAGGGTCAAGACACAAACCGACGCCAGCCTGCCGCGGAATGAAGGGAGGGAGGTGGAGGAGGAGACCGTGCGGGCGATTGACAGATTGAGAGGGCGGGGCTTTGGGGGTGGATGGGATAGGAGATAAAGTGGCAGGTGGTGCGCCAAAGACCTTAAGACCCCCCCCCCCCGCGCTGTACCGTAATACTCTATACTACCGCTAACCTCCAGTACCTGATAAACTGGTCACTGAGGGCACGTGTTGCTATGGGTTACGATCGCTCCTCTGTTGGCTCGAACCAGTCCGGCTGTCCTCCTCTGACCTCTCTCTCTCATTAATTGTATTTTCACGCTCAGAACCGCTGCTCACCGGACGGTTTTTTGTTTCTCGCACCATTCTCCGTAAACTCTCGAGACTATTCCGCGCGAAGATCCCAGGAGGTGAACCACATCTGAGATACTCAAACCTCCCCATCTGGCGCCAGGGTCAAAGTCACCCAGATCACAAATCTTCCCCCCCCCACCCCCATTCTGGCGTTGGGCCTGAGCCACGACCGGACCTCTCGGCCACGTCGGCGTGCTCTGATGCGTGGAGTTGCTGCCACGTGATTGGCCGATTAGATATTCGCCTTAACGAGCAGGTGTACCTAATTAAGGGGCCACTGAGCCGCAAGTTAAGAAAGAAGCACCGAGGTTCTGTCGACACTGGAAATCCACACCAAACACTGGAGGGACTCAGCAAGTCAGGCAGCAGCTCTGGGGGGAAGTAAACAGACAATGTTTCCGGTCAATACACAGATACTCTCCTGACCCCAGAGGAAATTTCACCGTCACAGTCGCGTTACAAGTGCACCGATATACAAATATTAGGAGAAGTAAGAGAGAATTAAAAATAAGTTCCCTCAGACAGTCTAACAGGAGGGGGGGGCGGGGTCATCACTTCCCCGGCTGTAGGTCGGCTCATTATCGAGCCCGACGGTCGAGGGTAGGAATGACCTCGTATATCGCTCTTTGGAGCAGCGCAGTTGTCTCAGTCTGTCACTGAAAGTGTTCCTCCGTTCAGCCAAGGTGGCGTGCAGAGGGTGAGAAACATCGTCCAGAATCGCCAGGGTTTTCCGTCGGGTCCTTTGTTCCACCCCAGGCTCCAGCGTGTCCAGTTTGACTCCTGTAACAGAGCCAGGCCTTTCCAATCAGTTTATCGAGCCTGTTGGCATCACCCGTGTTGATGCCATTGCCCCAGCTCACCACCGCATAGGAGATTGTACTGGTGACAACAGACCGGTAGAACGCGTGAGGGAGAGGCCTGCACACTCCGAAGGGCCTCCGTCTCCTCAGGAAGTAGAGGCGACTCTGGCCCTCCTTGTACACAGCCTCTGTGTTGGTGCTCCACTCAAGTCTGTTGTCCAGGTGCACCCTCGGGTCCTCATCCAGGTGCACCCTCGGGTCCTCACCATCGATAGTAACGGAGCAGTGCAGGCTGAGTCTTCCTAAAGTCCATCACCAGCTCATTTGTCTGACTGATGCTGAGCTGCAGATGATTCAGCTTGCACCGTTTGACAAAGTCCTCCAGCAGGGCCCTGTGTTCACCCTCCCGTCCTCCCTTCATACACCCGACTATTGCTGAGTCATCAGGGAATTTCTGCAGATGACATCGGTGAATGACGGTTGTCATCCGTCTGGCTCAAGGGGCAATGAGTGATGATCACCATCACAAGTGTGGGCGGAAGGTGTGGAGACCCTGAGGTGCCCAGTCGTCAGGATCCCCCTCTCGGCCTCACCAGTGGAGTCCAAAGGAAAGCTCATGAAGCAATGCGTTTGGCACCAGGAGCTGGCGGGAGGATGTTCAGTGACGTCCAGCCGCCTTAGGGGCTCCACTCCGGATCTGCTGTCTGGGTTTTACTGCCGTAGCCTCCGTCTCTCCCGAGGCAGTGGGGCTGTTTACCCATCGCTGGGGATCTGGTTCACGGGCACCAGGCCGTGTCCACACACCGGTGGGCCTGGCGTGCGACGTGTGCAGGGGCCAGACCTCCTCCCCGTCCCCTGTAATTCGGCCCGAGTCCGAAAGGAGTTCGGTTCCCGTGTGTGTCGCCGGCGAGGAGGCGCGACGCGAGTCTTGCTGTGGGAGAGGCCGTGTACTGGCAGGAGGGACTGACACGTTCAGCTCTCCTTCCCGCGAGACAGCCGGCCAGCGGTGGGAGCCGAGAGTGAGAGTGACAGGCACGACCCACTGCACTACCACGCTCGACAACAACCATTTTAACACCAGGACACCATAACAAGCTAAAGTGTGCTTCATGCATTTCCTGTGTTTTTGCCACACACACAGAAAAAGCAAATTTCAGGGAGGGCCTCGTGTGAGCAATAATAAACCCGATTCTGATTCTGGTTTTGATCCACAGTAGGGATTTCGAAAACTGGAGGCCACAGATTTACAGCGAGCGGAAGGAATTTCAAGAAGGGTGTGTGGGGGAAGTTGCTCGACACACAGCGTGGCCACTCTTTGTCACAGCAGGCGATGAGTCAGCGGAGGCAGTGATTCAGAAGCAGTCACTACACTTATGGGACATTTAGAAAATCACTGAAATAGACAAGTAACACACACACGTACAAAATGGTGGAGGAACTCAGCAGGCCAGGCTGCATCTATGGAGAAGGGTAAACGGTGGATGTTTTGGCCTGGGACCCCTCATCAGAATTTGTGATTTAAATAGACAAGACAGGGAAGGGTCTATATAGGGTGTGGGTTAAGGTGAGAAGGAGATTTGTAGGGCATGTTTTTATTCAAAGTGGATGACCTCTTCTCGCTACTACCACGGGGCAAAATTCAAAGTAAATACGTTACCGAAGTACGTATTCGTCGCCACGTCTGACCCGGAGACCCATTTTCTGGTGGGCACTTGTGGCAGAACGAAGAGCCTCCACAGAATCAGTGTGGAACTGCGCACGCAAATACCGGCAGAGGTCAAACTGTGCACATACAAAATAATAACGACTGGGCTTGAATCCAGGCGGTAGGCCCCAGGCCCGAGAGCCAGGAACGGCCCAAGGTTTGGCCGACTCACGCGCCGGGCCAGGTGTCGGGGCCGAGGGCGAGGGGGCCGGCCGGTCCAGCTCGCCGTCCGCGAGGTTTCCTCATCTCTGCACTGAACTGAGGCTGAGGCCTGCGACCCGTGGGCCCCTGAATCGGTCGTCATGACGTCCGGTCTCACTTCCCTGAGCTTCGGTTCCGAATGTTATTTGTTTATTTTCATTGCTTGCACGGTTTTCCCTGCACGTGGGGTATTTGACGGCCCTCTTTCCTTAACGGTCTCCACCGACTGCCCGAAAGGAGACAAATCTCAAGGTTGCATAAAGTCTGCAGTCCTTGATATTAAACGTACGTCGAACTTTCAAATAACTTTGGGAAGATGAGTTGTAGATTCCCTGAAAGTGAGCCTGTAGGTTGTCGAATATTGAAGGGCATGGACAGAGTGGATGTGGCAAAGTTGTTTCCCGTGGTGGGGGAGTCTAGTACGAGAGGGCAGGACTTGAGGATTGAAGGGCGCCCATTCAGAACGGTGAATCTGTGGAATTCGTCACCAGAGGTGGCTGTGGGGGCCGAGTGTTTAGGTGTACTTAAGGCAGAGGCTGATAGATTCTTGGTTAGTCAGGGCATGAAGGGATACGGGGGTGGGGGGGGGGGATGCAGGAGATTTGGAGGCTGAGAGGGAAAATGGATCAGCCACGATGGAATGGCGGAGCAGACTCGATGGGCCGAAGATTGGCTGATTCCGATCCTGTATCTCATGGTCTTGTGGTGTTATTCCCCTCTGACCACACATGTAAAGGACACACATATACTCAGTTTATTTCCTCGATCGGTATTTATCATACTGCTGCGGCGAAGCTAGCGAATTTCACGACGCACGACGGCGATGGTAAACCTGCTTCTGACTGAAATAGAGCGCGAATGGGCAGAAACGATCGGCCCGACTCGGCATTGCTCCTGGCACAAATACTGTCAGCCCAGGGGCGGCCTGTTGCAGTGCCGACCTCTTCAGTGACTCCGTGGCCTTGCTTACGGAGCGGGCCCTCAAGCAAGGGCCTGAGGCCGAGGCTTCATAAGGCACGGGGGAGTTTTGTGGGCCCCTTGTCCGAGAAAGGATCTGCTGGCGTCGGAGAGGGGCCAGGGGAGGTTCATGAGAATGAAAGGGTCAACATTTGAGGAATGCTTGATGGCTCTGGGCCTGGACCCGCAGGCATTTACAAGAATGAGGGGGATTTCGTTGAAATTGATGGAATATTGAAAGTCCTAGATAGGGTGGATGTGCAGAGAATTTTTCTTATATGTAGGAGTCTAGGGCCAGAGCCTCAGAGTAGAGGGACATCACTTTAGGACAGAGATGAGGAGGGATTTCTTTAGCCAGAGAGTGGGGAATTTGTGGGGCTCGGACGGCTGTGGCCGAGTCATTGGGTATATCTAAAGTGAAGGTGGACCGGTTCTTGATTAGTCAAGGTGTCAAAAGTGAAGGCAGGACAGTGGGGTTGAGAGGGACGGTAAATCACCGGGGATAGAATGGCGGAGCAGAGTTGATGGGCAGAATGGCCTAGCTGGGCTCCTGTTGTCGTAAGGTCATATGAGAGCTAGTTTAATTTGGCATTGCCCTGGGCCGAAGGGCTTGGTCCTGTGCCGCACCCCGTCATACTCTGCAACGCGGAACCTCGGGTCCCAGCTCTCCTCACGTCTGCCATTTCCGTCCGGACGGAGCGGGCCGTTCAGTTCGACAGCCCGCAGGGATTCTGCGCGCCTCTCTGTCTCTCACACCCGAGTCTCGCCGTTAGCCACAGGAAAGCTGAGGCAGCGTGTGTGAGGAGGAGATACCGCTTATCGACGCAGGCCGCAGGCTCCCCCTCCCGAAAATCCTGTCAGGAAATCGCTATTTGTGGTGAACATTCCCCCCCCCCCCCCCACCGAGTTCAGAAAGGACCGAATCAGCCTCTGTCCCTTTGCGATCACAGACGGCTGCTTCTAAGAGCGCGGCGTTCCAGTGCATCCAGACGATAGGCCCGGTTCCCCTCCTGAATCACGCTGCCTACTTTTATTTTGGTCTCTGCACTCTCATCCCCTGCCCAGTTCCGATTGCCGGCCTGAAGCGTTAACTCTTTCTCTTCTCCAGACTTGTACAGCTCGGTGCCTGATTGTGACGCTCTCTCTCTCTCTCTCCCTCCATCCCAGTGCCAATGGTGCTGGGATCCCGAGTCTCGGCCAAGGTTTGGAGACTGGACTCTGCAGTCAATGTGTCTTTTACTTTTCGGTTGCTATTTCTGGCCATTCTGACTGGGGCGGCCTGCGGATAACGAACGACACAGCGCTACATCAAACTGTGGTGGACCCGACTCCGAGCTTTACCTTGGCTCGTCTTTTTGCCGTTTGCCCGGTTTGTTTTCCTGCTCCGCACCCCCGGGGGGGGGTTGGTATTTTCCCTCCGTCGCGTGCGCGGAAAGACGATTCCCGGGGTTGCGCACTGCAAGTGCACTTTGAAGCTTTGAATCCAGGATTCCCTTTCTCGCCGTGGTCACTGCGACAGGCTCTCCCGAACGGGGGCCACGCCGCCTGGAACTTTGAGAAGCTGCTGCGGAAGCACAGTTTGCATCTCGGCCTGCTGCTGTGGGGGGGGGGGGGGGCAGAAACGCCCAGGGTCGGAGACGTCCACAGACAAGAGGCGGATGTAGATCAGCCCATCACCAGGCAAAGGCCTCCCCGCCCCTGGGTCTGCTCCAATGGCACGAGGAAGCTCCAGTGACCCCCACCGTCCACCTCTTCGTGTTTCTGCCATCGGGAAGGAGTTACGGGAGCTTTAGGCCCCACGCTGCTGGAGTCAGGAACAGCTATCACCCATCCAACCAGCGGGCTCCCGAACCGACGGGGACAACTTCGCTCACCTCAACCCCGAACCCCTCTGGGGGGAGGGGGAGCACACGCCTAATGTCGAGGCACGTCCCGAAACTCTTCCTCTTCACAAGCGTCCGCGAGGTGTCTGCATTTTGCAGCGAGAGGGGAGACTTAATGAACGACTTGCCGATCTACCATGTCCGTCGCGACGCTTTTTCCGAGCCCGGCCCCGGAAAGGCGCAGGCGTCTGGACGCGCGACCCGCGGCGGCTAACCCGATGTTCCGTGTTCTCCCGCGGCGCCTCAGTCGGGGGCGCCGGCCTAGAACCAGCCCCTCTCCAGAAACATCCGACACCCCGAAGGCTCGTTAGTCTTCCAGGCCGCGAGGCCCCCGGGAGCGGGTCCCATTCCGGCAAAGAGCCGACGTCAGCGCCTGACTCCAGGTCGGGGTCTTCAAAAGGGGGAGGAAAGGAGACATCAAAGATGGAAGCAGAGCGAGATGCGAGCGAAGGAGTCACCATCGTTACCACTCTGGGGGGCTTGCTAGTGCTGCTGGGGGAGGGTTCAAACGAGATTTGCAGGGGCTTTGGGAACTGAAGTGACGGGCACAAGCAGAGACGGTTTGTCAGGAAGGATACGCAGATGACGGAGCAAAGAAGCACTTATCCTGATGATTTAAGATGTGTTTATTTTAACGCAAGGAGTATGATAAACAAGGCAGATGAACTCAAGAGTGTAAATCAATACGTGGAACTGTGAAGCTGAGGCCACTACAAAGACCTGGATGACTCAGGCAGGAAAGGCTGGTGAGTGTGCCGGGCTTTAGATGTGTCGAAAAGGACAAGGGAGGGAGGCAAAAGCAGTGGGATCGCTGATCAGGGATCGTACCACGGCTGCAGAAAAGGAGGGGTTGGCTACTGAGTCAACACGTGTGGAAGGGGGCAATAACTCTACAGGGAGCTTTTTTATGGACCCCCCCCCCCCCCAATTGTAACAGATAGGGAGGCAGGTCTTGGAAAGGTGCGATAATAAAAGGGTTGTTCTGATGGGTGATTTTAACTGTCCCATTGGTGATTTGGTTGGCACCTCCCTACCCCAAGGGGTGGAGTTTGTTAGCAGTGTCCAGGAAGGTTTCCTGATAAGTCAGCTGGAGGAGAGGCTGTACCTGATCTGCTATTGGGAAATGAACATGGTCAGGCCTCAGATCTCTCAGTGGAGGAGAATTTTGGAGGGAGTGATCTCAACTCTATTTCCTTCACCATAATGCCGGAGAGGGAGAGGAGCAGACAATTTGGGAAGACGTTTAATCGGGGTCGGGGGAAATGTGATGCTATTAGGCAGGAACTTGGGAGCAGACGTTCTCAGGGAAATGAATGGCAGAGATGTGGGAAATGTTTAGGAAACATTTGCATGGAGTTCTGCATGGGTACACTCTATTGAGGCAGGGAAAGGAGAGTGGGGTTATAAAGGATGTAGGAAATCGAGTTAAGAAGGAAAGGAAAGCTTACGAAACTGTTAGAGTTCTAGCAAATTACAAGTTTGCCAGGAAGGAGCTCACGAATGGAAATTAGGAGAGCCTGAAGGGGCCATGAGAAGGCCTTGGCGGGCAGGATCAAGGAAAACCCTGAGGCATTCTGCAAGTATGCGAAGAGCAAGGGGTGGGGGGGGGTAAGACGTGAATGAACAGGACCAATCAGGTGCGATAGTGGAAACGTGAGCATGGAGTCGGAGGAGGTAGCGAAGGTACTTAATGAAGACTTTGCTTCAGCATTCACCAGGGAAAAGGATCGTGGCAATTGTGGGGATGACTTACAATGGGCTGCAAAGCTTGAGCTTGTAGGCATTAAGGAAGAGGATGTGCTGGAGCTTTTGGGAAGGATCAAGTTGGATAAGTCGCTGGGACTGGATGAGATGTACCCCAGGCCACTGTGGGAAGCAATACGTGGAACTGTGACGTTTTGGCCATTACAAAGACTTGGGTGACTCAGGGAAGGAGCCTGGGTGCATCATAAACAGGGACGGGAGGAGTACCAGAGGACTGGATCTGCAAAGGTTGTTCCCTTGTTCAAGGAAGGGAGTAGAGATAACCCAGGAAATTACAGACCAGTGAGTCACTGGTGGGCAAGTTGTTGGAGAAGATCCTGAGAGGCAGGATTTGTGAGCATTTGGAGAGGCATAATCTGATTAGGGATAGTCAGCATGGCTTTGTCAAGGGCAGGTCGTGCCTTACGAGCCTGAGTGAATTCTTTGAGGATGTGACTAAACACATTGATGAAGGTAGAGCAGTAGATGCAGTGTATATGGATTTCAGCAAGGCATTTGATAAGGTAGCCCATGCAAGGCTTATTGAGAAAGTAAGGAGGCATGGGATCCAAGGGGACATTGCTTTGTGGATCCAGGGCTGACTTGCCCACAGAGGCAAAGAGTGGTTGTAGACGGGTCATATTCTGCACGGTAGTCGGTGACCAGTGGTGTACCTCAGGGATCTGTTCTGGACCCTTACTCTTTGTGATGTTTATAAATGATCTGGATGAGGAAGTGGAGGGATGGGTTAGCTAATCTGCTGATGACACAAAGGTTGGGGGTGTTGTGGATAGTGTGGAGGGTTGTCAGAGGTTACAGCGGGACATTGATAGGATGCAAAACTGGACTGAGAAGTGGCAGGTGGATTTCAACCCAGGTAAGTGCAAAGTGGTTCATTTTGGTAGGTCAAATATGATGACAGAATATAGTATTAATGGTAAGACTCATGGCAGTGTGGAGGATCAGAGGGATTTTGGGGTCCGAGTCCATAGGACACTCAAAGCAGCTGCGCAGGTTGACTCTGTGGTTAAGAAGGCGTACGGTGTATTGGCCTTCATCAATCGTGGGATTGAATTTAGGAGCTGAGAGGTAATGTTACGGCTATATAGGACCCTGGTCAGGCCCCACTTGGAGTACTGTGCTCAGTTCTGGTCGCCTCACTACAGGAAGGATGTGGAAACCATAGAATGGGTGCAGAGGAGATTTACAAGGATGTTGCCTGGATTGGGGAGCGTGCCTTATGAGAATAGGTTGAGTGAACTCGGCCTTTTCTCCTTGGGGCGACGGAGGATGAGAGGTGACCTGATAGAGGTGTATAAGCTGATGAGAGGCATTGACCATGTGGATAGTCAGAGGCTTTTTCCCAGGGCTGGAATGGCTAACGTGAGGGGGCAGAGTTTTAAGGTGCTTAGGGGGAGGATGTCAGGGGTAAGTTTTTGACGCAGAGAGTGGTGAGTGCGTGGAATGGGCTGCTGGCAACGGCGGATACGATAGGGTCTTTTAAGAGACTTTCAGATAGGTACATGGAGTTTAGAAAAGTAGAGGGCAATGCGGTTGGGAAATTCTAGGCAGTTTCGAGAGTAGGTTACATGGTCAGTACAACATTGTGGGCGAAAGACAAGCCCCTTCACCAGAGGTAGGACCCTTCCCCTGGCCACCTGTCTGAACATGATATAAAATGGCGGACACACTCAGCAGGTAAGGAAGCATCTATTTCAGTGCAAACGCAGCGTTAGCTTTCAGCTCCAGGGAGGGCACTGGGGGAGGGAAGCGGGCAACACTGCTGAGAAGATGTGAGAAGCTTTGCCGAAGGCTATCTGATTGATAGGCCAGATAGAGGGAGAACAGAAGGGGGCACATTGGAGAGTAGGGCTTTGAGCTGCCATGATATTTGTAAACAACCAGCAGCAGGATTGAAATCAGCTTGACAGTAATTTGCTGGTTTGAGGCAGCGCCGCAGTGTAATGCATAAAACAAAATTAGCACAGGTTGCAGTCAAAGAAGATATCGTCCAAGTGTCTAAAGATGTAACGCGGATAACATATCTGGTATGGGGGGGGGGGGGGCTACTGCACAGTTTCCAAATGCACGTGAGTATGACGCTTATACAGCTGACCCGCGATCCTGTGCCCCGCGGTGGGGGGGGGGGTGTGGGGTCTTTTCTGTGACCCCCACCACTTTTTGTTGACTGTTCCATTCCTGAGCGTTGCCGTTTCCATTCCGCGGCCGTGAACGCGACCGGTCGCGACGCTCCCCACCGTGCGCGGACCGAGTTCCGGGTGACGCGCCGCGCCTGCGCGAGCCTCCGCGGAAGGAGAGGCGATGTGCGTCGCCGAAGTGCCGGTCCCAGGACTGGTAGATCCGGTGGAAAAGAGGACAATCGATGTTTCGGGCCCAGATCCTTCGACAGGACCGGAAAGAAAAAGCTGAGGGGTAGGTTTAAGAGGTGGTGGGAACGGGAGAGAAACGCCGGGCGATAGGCGAAACCAGGACGGGGAAGGATGAAGTGAAGAGCTGGGTAGTTGATCAGTGAAAGGGACAGAAGGCCTCAGAAGAGGGAAAAGGGGGAGGCGGGATGGAGGAGCACCAGAGGGAGGCGATGGGCGGGCAAGGAGATGAGGTGAGGGAGGAGGGAAAAGGGGACGGGAAATGGTGAGTGGGGAGGACATGGCTGGAAGTTTGAGAAATCAACGTTCATACCAGCAGGTTGGAGGCTACCCCAATGGAATACGGGGTTGTTCCTCCAACCCGAGTGTGGCTTCATCACGACAGCAGGGATGGACATATCGGAACGGGAATGGGAAGCGGAATTAAAATGGGAGGCCATTCTGCTCGGCAAAAAGGTGCTCCATCTACGTCGACTCTCACCGATCCACACCCAGACCAAAATCACCTTGTTAACGAGAGAGGTCGGAGGAGAACGGCCATACTGGTTCGAGCTGACGGGAAGGCAACAGTAACTCGAATAACCACACGTTACAACAGTGGGGTGCAGAAGAGCATCTCTGAACACACGACACATCGAACCTTGCAGTGGACGGGCTACAGCACGAACATACACTCAGGGATTGCTCTGTTAGCCAGTAAAATGGCCACTGAGTCAATATTCCGACTGCCCAAACAAGACTAGCGTCCAAGGAATGGAGCAGGTCAGGTCTGATAAATCAGGGACCAGCAACGTGAAAGCCTCAATCATGCTCCTCAGCAGTCTTAGGCCATCAGACCACAAGGCCATTCAGCCCATCGAGTCTGCCCCGCCATTCCAACATGGCTGATCCCGGATCCCACTCAACCCCATACACCTGCCCTCTCGCCCCATCCTCTGATGCCCCGACCGATCAGGAAACCATCAACTCCCACCTTAAATACACCCACGGACTTGGCCTCCACCGCAGTCTGTGGCAGAGCATTCCACAGATTCACCGCTCTCTGACTAAAAAAAAAAATTCCTCCTTACCTCTGCTCTAAAGGGTCGCCCCTCAACTTTCAGGCCGGGCCCTCTGGTTCCGGATACCCCCACCACAGGGAACATCCTCTCCACATCCACCCTATCCAGTCCTTTCAACATCCTGGAGGTTTCAATGAGATCCCCCCCACCCCCCCACCGCATTCTTCTAAATTCCAGTGAGTTCAGGCCCAAAGCTGCCAAACGCTCCTCAATGTTAACCCCTTCATTCCTGGAATCATCCTCGTGAACCCCCTCTGGACTCTCCAATGACAACACATCCTGTCTGAGGTATGGGGCCCCAAGGCTGTCGGCAATGCTCCATGTGCAGCCTGACTGGAGGCTCAGTCTTATCTCCTTCTGCGGGATGTGAGCACCTTCAACACACGAGGGGGAACAGGCGTCTGGCATACCCTCCTCTGTGTGGCCTTTAGGGCCGCGAAAACGTCTGAAATGAAATGGCTGGAGTTCTGTTAAGCAAAGGGTCTGCAGCCCTGACGGTCTCCCAGTCTGCGTTGGGACTCACCAGTATATAAAAGGTCACACCAGGAGCACCGGATAGGTGTAGGCAGGTGTAGCACCTGTTCCTTACACTTCCTCCCTCACCACCATTCAGGGCCCCAGACAGTCCTTCCAGGTGAGGCGACACTTCACCCGTGAGTCGGCTGGTGTGGTATACTGCGTCCGGTGCTCCCGGTGTGGCCTTTTATATATTGGTGAGACCGTTTCGCTGAACACCTACGCTTGGTCCGCCAGAGAAAGCAGGATCTCCCAGCGGCCACACATTTTAATTCCGCGTCCCATTCCCATTCTGATATGCCTATCCATGGCCTCCTCTACTGTCAAGATGAATCCACACTCAGGCTGGAGGAACAACACCTTATATACCGGCTGGGTAGCCTCCAACCTGATGACATGAACGTTGACTTCTCTAACTTCTGTTAATGCCCCTCCTCCCCTTCTTACCCTATCCCTGACATATTTAGTTGTTTGCCTGTTCTTCATCTCCCTCTGGTGCTCCCCCCCCCCTTCCTTTCTCCCAAGGCCTCCCGTCCCCTGATCCTTTCCCTTCTCCAGCTCTGTATTCCTTTTGCCAATCACCTTTCCAGCTCTTAGCTTCATCTCACCCCCTCCGGTCTTCTCATATCATTTCGCATTTCCACCTCCCCCCACTACTTTCAAATCTCTTACTATCTTTCCTTTCAGTGAGTCCTGACGAAGGGTCTCGGCCCGAAACGTCGACAGCGCTTCTCCTGGAGATGCTGCCTGGCCTGCTGCGTTCCACCAGCATTTTGTGTGAGCTGCTTGAATTTCCAGCATCTGCAGATTTCCTCGAGATTGCTCTTACCATACATTTCCCAACACTGTATTCCATCTGCCACTTTTTTGCCCATTCTTCCAATTTGTCGAAGTCTTGCTGCAATCACACTGCTTCCTCAGCACTACCCACCCCTCCACCTGTCTTGGTATCATCAGCAAACTGCCACAAGGCCATCAATTCCGTTATCTAAATCACTGATAAACAATGTGAGAAGCAGCGGTCCCAATACTGACCCCTGAGGAACACCACTAGTCACTGGCAGCCAACCCGAAAAGGCCCCCTTTACCTCCACTCGCTGCCTCCTGCCTGTCAGCCATTTCTCTGTCCTTCCTGTAACACCCTCGGGTTTTATCTGGTTCTCCGTCCTTGTGGGCAAGCTGGATTTCAGTTCCGCCTCGGGATTATCAACGGATCTCCCCTCCCTCCACCCTCTTCCAGACCCCCCTGCATTTCCTTACGAGCAAAATCAGCTCCTACACGGCATTGCCCCCAGGAAGCACACCCCCTGCCTGGTGTACACAGCTTTACCTTACATTGGACCAGCCCTTCACTGGAGAACCTCTCCCAGACACTGAGCACATCTACCGTCTCAGGAAAGCAGCGTCCATCGCCAGAGACCCCCACCACCCAGGCCGTACTCCCTTCTCCAGAGACCCCCACCACCCAGGCCGTACTCCCTTCTCCAGAGATCCCCACCACCCAGGCCGTGCTCCCTTCTCCAGAGACCCCCACCGCCCAGGCCGTGCTCCCTTCTCCAGAGACCCCCATCACCCAGGCCGTGCTCCAGAGAGCCCCACCACCCAGGCCGTGCTCTCTTCTCCAGCGACCACCACTGCCCTGGCCGTGCTCCCTTCTCCAGAGACCCCCCCAACACCCAGGCCGTACTCCCTTCTCCAGAGATCCCCACCACCCAGGCCGTGCTCCCTTCCCCAGAGACCCCGAACACCCAGGCCGTACTCCCTTCTCCAGAGATCCCCACCGCCCAGGCCGTGCTCCCTTCTCCAGAGACCCCCACCACCCAGGCCGTGCTCCCTTCTCCAGAGACCCCCACCACCCAGGCCGTACTCCCTTCTCCAGAGACCCCCACCACCCAGGCCGTACTCCCTTCTCCAGAGACACCCACCACCCAGGCCGTGCTCCCTTCTCCAGAGACCCCCACCACCCAGGCTGTACTCCCTTCTCCAGAGACCCCCACCACCCAGGCCGTGCTCCCTTCTCCAGAGACCCCCACCACCCAGGCCGTGGTCTTCACCAGAGACCCCCACCACCCAGGCCGTGCTCCCTTCTCCAGAGACCCCCACCACCCAGGCCGTGCTCACTTCTCCAGAGACCCCCACCACCCAGGCCGTGCTCTCTTCTCCAGAGACCCCCACCACCCAGGCCGTGCTCCCTTCTCCAGAGACCCCCTCCACCCAGGCCGTGCTCCCTTCCCCAGAGACCCCCACCACCCAGGCCGTGCTCTCTTCTCCTGAGACCCCCACCACCCAGGCCGTGTTCCCTTCTCCAGAGACCCCCTCCACCCAGGCCGTGCTCCCTTCTCCAGATATCCTCACCACCCAGGCCGTGCTCCCTTCTCCAGAGACCCCCACCACCCAGGCCGTGCTCCCTTCTCCAGAGATCCCCACCACCCAGGCCGTGCTCCCTTCTCCAGAGACCCCCACCACCCAGGCCGTGCTCTCTTCTCCAGAGACCCCCACGACCCAGGCTGTGCTCCCTTCTCCAGAGACCCCCACCACCCAGGCCGTGCTCCCTTCTCCAGAGACACCCACCACCCAGGCCGTGCTCTCTTCTCCAGAGACCCCCTCCACCCAGGCCATGCTCTCTTCTCCAGAGACCCCCTCCACCCAGGCCATGCTCTCTTCTCCAGAGACCCCCTCCACCCAGGCCGTACTCCCTTCCCCAGAGACCCCCAACACCCAGGCCGTACTCCCTTCTCCAGAGACACCCATCACCCAGGCCGTGCTCCAGAGAGCCCCACCGCCCAGGCCGTGCTCTCTTCTCCAGCGACCACCACTGCCCTGGCCGTGCTCCCTTCTCCAGAGACCCCCCCAACACCCAGGCCGTACTCCCTTCTCCAGAGATCCCCACCACCCAGGCCGTGCTCCCTTCCCCAGAGACCCCGAACACCCAGGCCGTACTCCCTTCTCCAGAGATCCCCACCGCCCAGGCCGTGCTCCCTTCTCCAGAGACCCCCACCACCCAGGCCGTGCTCCCTTCTCCAGAGACCCCCACCACCCAGGCCGTACTCCCTTCTCCAGAGACCCCCACCACCCAGGCCGTACTCCCTTCTCCAGAGACCCCCACCACCCAGGCCGTGCTCCCTTCTCCAGAGACCCCCACCACCCAGGCTGTACTCCCTTCTCCAGAGACCCCCACCACCCAGGCCGTGCTCCCTTCTCCAGAGACCCCCACCACCCAGGCCGTGGTCTTCACCAGAGACCCCCACCACCCAGGCCGTGCTCCCTTCTCCAGAGACCCCCACCACCCAGGCCGTGCTCACTTCTCCAGAGACCCCCACCACCCAGGCCGTGCTCACTTCTCCAGAGACCCCCACCACCCAGGCCGTGCTCTCTTCACCTGAGACCCCCACCACCCAGGCCGTGTTCCCTTCTCCAGAGACCCCCTCCACCCAGGCCGTGCTCCCTTCTCCAGATATCCTCACCACCCAGGCCGTGCTCCCTTCTCCAGAGACCCCCACCACCCAGGCCGTGCTCCCTTCTCCAGAGATCCCCACCACCCAGGCCGTGCTCCCTTCTCCAGAGACCCCCACCACCCAGGCCGTGCTCTCTTCTCCAGAGACCCCCACGACCCAGGCCGTGCTCCCTTCTCCAGAGACCCCCACCACCCAGGCCGTGCTCCCTTCTCCAGAGACACCCACCACCCAGGCCGTGCTCTCTTCTCCAGAGACCCCCTCCACCCAGGCCATGCTCTCTTCTCCAGAGACCCCCTCCACCCAGGCCATGCTCTCTTCTCCAGAGACCCCCCTCCACCCAGGCCGTACTCCCTTCCCCAGAGACCCCCAACACCCAGGCCGTACTCCCTTCTCCAGAGACCCCCATCACCCAGGCCGTGCTCCAGAGAGCCCCACCGCCCAGGCCGTGCTCTCTTCTCCAGCGACCACCACTGCCCTGGCCGTGCTCCCTTCTCCAGAGACCCCCCCAACACCCAGGCCGTACTCCCTTCTCCAGAGATCCCCACCACCCAGGCCGTGCTCCCTTCCCCAGAGACCCCGAACACCCAGGCCGTACTCCCTTCTCCAGAGACCCCCACCACCCAGGCCGTGCTCTCTTCTCCTGAGACCCCCACCACCCAGGCCATGCTTCCTTCTGCAGAGACCAACACCACCCAGGCCGTGCTCTCTTCTCCAGAGACCCCCACCACCCAGGCCGTGCTCTCTTCTCCAGAGACCCCCACCACCCAGGCCGTGCTCCCTTCTCCAGAGACCCCCTCCACCCAGGCCGTGCTCCCTTCCTCAGAGACCCCCACCACCCAGGCCGTGCTCTCTTCTCCTGAGACCCCCACCACCCAGGCCGTGTTCCCTTCTCCAGAGACCCCCTCCACCCAGGCCGTGCTCCCTTCTCCAGATATCCTCACCACCCAGGCCGTGCTCCCTTCTCCAGAGACCCCCACCACCCAGGCCGTGCTCCCTTCTCCAGAGATCCCCACCACCCAGGCCGTGCTCCCTTCTCCAGAGACCCCCACCACCCAGGCCGTGCTCTCTTCTCCAGAGACCCCCACGACCCAGGCCGTGCTCCCTTCTCCAGAGACCCCCACCACCCAGGCCGTGCTCCCTTCTCCAGAGACACCCACCACCCAGGCCGTGCTCTCTTCTCCAGAGACCCCCTCCACCCAGGCCATGCTCTCTTCTCCAGAGACCCCCTCCACCCAGGCCGTGTTCTCTTCTCCAGAGACCCCCACCGCCCAGGCCGTGCTCCCTTCTCCAGAGACCCCCACCGCCTAGGCCGTGCTCTCTTCTCCAGAGACCCCCACCACCCAGGCCGTGCTCCCTTCTCCAGAGACCCCCACCACCCAGGCCGTGCTCTCTTCTCACTGCTGCCATCAGGTAGAAGGTACAGGAGCCTCAGGACTCACAACACCAGGTTCAGGGACAGTTACCACCCCTCAACCGTCAGGCACCTGAACAAAAAGTTCAAAGTTCCAATTTAATGTCAGAGAATTGTATACAAAATACAACCCAGAATGCCTTTTCTTCACAAACATCCATGAAAACAGAGAAGTGCCCCAAAGAATGAACGACAGTTAAATGTTAGAACCCCAAAGCTCCCCCCCAGCTCCCCTCCCTCCCGCGAGTAAGTGACAGCAAGCAACAATCCCCCCTCCCCCTGGAAAGAAAAGCTTCGGCACCCCCCCCCCCTCCACCGGGCACTCAAGCGTGTGCAAAGACACGGACTTGCGTCACCCCAGAGACATCGCGTTTTACCTGGTATTCGACATCCCACAGGCTCCATCTCCGTTTTCACAGCGAGCGGGGGGACATAACAAACAACTCGCTGGCTTGCGATGTTGAGGGTCTGTTACATCTCTTCTCTTCGAGCTCTGTCCCGAAGATCGCAAAGGTCCCGGGTCTCCGGGCTCACCGTCGCCGATAACCCGACAACGCGCGGGTCTCCTGTCCCGGCGCCGACCCTCAGACTCCAGACCCCGAGATCCTAGGCTTCTGAATTCGAGCCGGACTCCTAGGCCGAGCCTTTGGGACAACCCTGCTGATCCAGCGAGGTGTCCCCACAACCCACGATCTCACTTTAAGGACTCTTCTCCTCATGTTCTGCTCACTAGTTGCTTGCAGATGCAGAGGAGGTTCAGAGGAAGCTGCCTGGCTGAGAGGCCGTGTGCTATCACGTCGTTCTTGGCTGACTGGGATCTCTCCTGGGGGAGCTAGGACCTGGTCGAAAGTGACGGGTTGGACCTGAACCCAAAGGGGACCGATATTCTTGCGGGCAGGTTTGTTAGAGGTGTTGGGGAGGGTTTAAACCAGTTTGGCAGGGGGAGGGGAACCGGTGTGAAGGGACTCAGGATAGGGCGGATGATAGGAAACTAAAGAGAGCGATCAGTCAGATAGTCAGGAAGAGTGGGCCGGTGATGGAACTTCACTGCAGCCACCAAGCTGAGAACCAAGTGATCAGGGATGCAGAATCAGAGAGGATAGCAAATACAGTGTCACATCTAAATGCACGTAGTATAAGAAATAAGGTGGATGATCTTAGAAACATAGAATACCTACAGCACAATACAGGCCCTCCCACCCACAAAGCTGTGCCGAACACGTCCCTCCCTTAGAAATTACTAGGCTTCCAAGTAGCAATTAAGTATTTGAGATAAAGTTTTTAAAAAATCTCTCCAGAATTTCTCCAAGCTAGGAAAAGCCCAGTACATATGAATAAGGGAAGCCTCGGCCCCTTTACACTTATTGCAACAGGGACTAGTATCAGGATAGAACCGCGATGATTTAGTTTTAGACATATGAGCCCTGTGTACAGCCTTGAACTGTGAAAGGCAGTGGCGAGCACACAGAGAAGTTGAATTAACTGACTTGAGAATTTAATCCCAAACCTCGTCGGACAGAGGGAAATTTAAATCACGCTCCCAGGCAGTTTTAATTTGGTCAAAGGGGGCTCGCCTCAACATCGCCAACATATCTCGAATAGTAGAAATCAAACCTTTACCCAATGGGTTCATACGAAGAAACAAGTCCACAACGTTTTTACTGGGTGCCTCAGGAAAGTTTGGTATTAAAGGGTTGATAAAATGTCTAATTTGGAGATATCTAAAGAAACGAGTGTTGAGTTGGCCAGACTTTACAGACAATTGTTCAAAAGTTGCAAAGCGCTCATCTGTGAAAAGATCTACAAAGCACCTAGCGCCCTTTCTGTGCCAGTCTAGAAATGTTAAATCCTGCATAAAATGCTGAAAAAGATGTAAATTAAGACTAGAGAGAGAGAAACCGTGAAGACCATTATATTTTCTCAACTGAGCCCATATTCTCAGAGTGTGTCTGATAACTGGATTAACAATTGATTTCGGCAAATGGCAAGGAAGTGCGGAGATGGGGAGATTAATCTCTGTTGCCACCCATATTGGGCAGTCAGACTGATTATAAAAGTAAAACCAAAAGATAAGAGAGTGTAATGTTGGCTGTCCAGTAATAGAAACGAAAATTGGGCAAGGACATACCACCTACACTTTTAGGTTTTTGAAGGTGAGCTTTATTTAAAACTAAATTATCGAGGTTCTCTGCTGATACTAGTCCTTGTTGTGATAAGTGTAAAGGGGGCGAGGCTTCCCTTATTCATATGTACTGGGCTTGTCCTAGCTTGGAGAAATTCTGGAGAGATTTTTTAAAAACTTTGTCTCAAATACTTAATTGCTACTTGGAACCGAACCCTCTGATTGCTCTTTTCGGTACTTCGGGAGAAGTCGACAAGCACCTGACTCTGACTAAACGTCGTACATTGTCTTTCGTCTCTCTTTTGGCCAGACGTGCCATCCTCCTTTGGTGGCAAGATGCTGCCCCACCCACTCCCGCTCAATGGCTCAGAGACATTGTGTCCTGCTTAGACCTTGAAAAGTTTCATCATTCACTTCTTAATTCGGACATAAAGTGTGGGGACCTTTTCTTGAATATTTTCAGAATTCCTGTTTAGATTAAGGGTGTATCCCTCCCTTTTTTCTTTTGCATTTCAATCCCTCACTTCCAGCTTCTTTCGGTTAAGATCTACAGTTTTTTTTAATGTGTGTACATATTATAGTTTAGGTAGCAGGCAATATACCTTCTTTTTATAAATACAGATCTGTGGTGATAAAAGTTCCAATTAACTTCTTATATCGTAAGGCTGGCTTGGAGTTGGATAGTGGGAGGGTGGGGTGAGGTGGTAACTAACTTTATACGATTCTACTATGGGAGCTTTTTCTAAATTGTTATGCACTGTACATTTAATATGTTTGTTTTGTACTGTATAAACCTGTTTTACTGATTTTTTGTTTTGTCGTACTGTGGAAACTCATTAAAAAAGGGGATTACTAGGCTTACCCATAGCCCTCTATTTTTCAAAGCTTCATGTACCTATCGAAAAGTCTCTATCGTATCCGCCTCCACCACCGTTGCCGGCAGCCCATTCCACGCACTCACCACTCTCTGAGTAAAAAACTTACCCCTGACATCTCCTCTGTACCTACTCCCCAGCACCTTAAACCTCTGCCCCCTCACGTTAGCCATTTCAGCTCCGGGAAAAAGCCTCTGACTATCCACATGATCAATGCCTCTCATCATCTTATACACCTCTATCAGGTCACCTCTCATCCTCCGTCACTCCAAGGAGAAAAGGCCAAATTCACTCAACCTATTCTCATAAGGCATGCTCCCCAATCCAGGCACCATCCTTGTAAGTCTCCTCTGCACCCTTTCTATGGTTTCCACATCTTTCCTGTAGTGAGGCGACCAGAACTGAGCACAGTACTCCAAGTGGGGTCTGACCAGGGTCCTGTATAGCTGCAACATTACCTCTCAGCTCCTAAATTCAATTCCATGATTGATGAAGGCCAATACACCGTACGCCTTCTTAACCACAGAGTCAACCTGCACAGCTGCTTTGAGTGTCCTATGGACTCAGACCCCTCTGGTCCAAGATCCCTCTGATCCTTCACACTGTCAAGAGTCTTACCATTAATACTATATTCTGCCATCATATTTGACCTACCAAAATGAACCACCTCACACTTATCTGGGTTGAACTCCATCTGCCACTTCTCAGCCCAGTTTTGCATCCAATCGATGTCCCACTGTAACCTCTGACAGCCCTCCACACTGTCCACAACATCTCCAACCTTTGTGTCATCAGCAAATTTACTAACCCATCCCTTCACTTCCTCATCCAGGTCACTTATAAACATCACGAAGAGTAAGGGTCCAGAACAGATCCCTGAGGCACTCCACTGGTCACCGACCTCCGTGCAGAATATGACCCGTCTACAACCACTCTTTGCCTCTGTGGGCAAGTCAGCCCTGGATCCACAAAGCAATGTCCCCTTGGATCCCATGCCCCCTTACTCTCTCAATAAGCCTTGCATTGGGTATCTTATCAAATGCCTTGCTGAGATCCATATACACTACGTCTACTGCTCTTCCTTCATCAATGTGTTTAGTCACATCCTCAAAAAATTCAATCAGGCTCGTAAGGCACGACCTGCCCTTGACAAAGCCATGCTGACTATTCCTAATCACATTATACCTCTCCAAATGTTCATAAATCCTGCCTCTCAGGATCTTCTCCAGCAACTTACCAACCACTGAATTAAGACTCCCTGGTCTATAATTTCCTGGACTATCTCTACTCCCTTTCTTGAATAAGGGAACAATATCCACAACCCTCCAATCCTCCGGAGCCTCTCCCGTCCCCATTGATGATGCAAAGATCATCGCCAGAGGCTCAGCAATCTCCTCCCCCGCCTCCCACAGTAGCCTGGGGTACATCCCCGGTCCCAGCGACCTATCCAACTTGATGCTTCCCAAAAGCTCCAGCACATCCTCTTTCTTAATATCTACATGCTCAAACTCCGCTGCAAGTCATCCCTACAATCGTCAAGATCCTTTCCCATAGTGAATACTGAAGTATTCATTAAGTACCACCGCTATCCCCTCCGGTTCCATACACACTTCCCCACAGTCACACTTAATTGGTCCTATTCTCTCACGTCTTATCCTCTTGCTCTTCACATACTTGTAGAATGCCTTGGGGTTTTCCTTAATCCTGCTCACCAAGGCTTGTTGCAATATTACAGATTGCCAGGTATGATGTTGTGTCCATCACTGAAACGTGACTGAAGGATGGTTGCAGTGGGGAGCTGAATGTCCAAGGTCACAGGTTGTTTCGGAGGATAGGAAGGTAGGCAGAGTGGGTGGTGTGGATCTACTGGTAAAGAATGGCATCCAATCAGTAGGAAGATGGGACGTAGGATCGGAAAATGTTGAATCCTCATGGGTTGAGTTAAGAAACTGCAAGGGTAAGAGGACGTTGATGGCAGTTATATACAGGCCTCCCAACAGTGGCTGGGAGGTGGATCACAGGTTACAGCAGGAAGTAGAAAAGGCAAGTCAAAAGGGCAATGTTATGGTAGATTTTAACGTGCAAGTCGAATGGGAAAATCAGGTTGGTAATAAATCTCAAGAGAGTGAGTTTGTTGAGCGCCCAAGAGATGGGTTTTTAGAGCAGCTGGTCGTTGAGCCTGCTGGGGATCGGCTACACTGGTTTTGGTATTATGTCATGGACCGGAGACGATTAGGGAGCTTAAGAGAAAAGAACACTTAAGAACCCGTAATCACAATATGCTTTGAGTTCGACTTGAAACTTGATAGGGAGAAAGTAAAGTCTGACTTAGCGGTATTCCAGTGGAGTAAGGGAAATTACAGTGGTACGAGAGAGAAGTTGCCCAGAGTAAATTGGAAGGAGCTGCTGGCAGGAACGTCAGCAGAGCAGCAATGGCCTGCGCTCCTGGGGAAAGTGAGGAAGGTGCAGGACACGTGCAGTTCAAAAATGAAGAAATACTCAAATGGTAAAATAGTACAACCGTGGCTGACAAGGGAAGTCAAAGCTACTGTAAAGGCAAAAGAAAGAGCTTACAACAAAGCACAAATTAGTGGGAAGACAGAGGATCGGGAAGTTTTTTAAAAACCTTCAGAGAGCAACTAAAAGAATCATTAGGAGGGAAAAGATGAAACATGAAAGCAAGCTAGCAAACAATATCAAAGTGGACAGTAAAAGATTTTTCAAGTCTGTTAAAAATAAAAGAGAGATGAGGGTGGATATAGGACCGCGAGAAAACGAGGCAGGAGAGATAATAACCGGGGAGGAGGAGATAGCAGATGAGTGTTTCGTGTCAGTGTTCGCAGTGGAAAACACTGGCAGTGTGCCTGATGTTGTCGTGTGTGAGGGAAGAGGAGTGGGGGCAGTTACTGTTACAGGGGAGAAGGTGCTCAAAGAGCTGAAAGGCCTAAAGGTACACAGGTCACCCGGACCAGAGGAACTGCACCCTAGAGTTCAGACAGAGCCAGCATTAGAGATTGTGGTGGCGTTAGAAATGATCTTTCAAAAACCATTGGACTCTGGCATGGTGCCAGAGGACTGGGAAATTGCAAATGTCACTCCACTCTTTAAGAAAGGAGGAAGGCGGCAGAAAGGAAATTATAGACCAGTTAGCCTGACCTGGGGAAGATGTTGGAGTCAACTGTTAAGGATGAGGTGATGGAATACTTGGAGACACAGGACAAGATAGTAGAAAGTCAGGAGAAATCCTGCCTGGTGAAGCTGTCGGAATTCTTTGAGGAGATTACAAGTAGGATAGATAAAGGGGATGCAGTGGATGTTGTATATTTGGACTTTCAGAGGGCCTTTGACAAGGTGCCACACACGAGACTGCTTATCAAGTTAAGAGCCCGTGGTATTACAGGGAAGTTACTAACATGGCTGATTGGCAGTGGCTGGGAATGAAAGGATCCCTGTCTGGTCGGCTGCCAGTGACTGGTGGTGTTCCGCAGGGGTCAGTGTTGGGACCACTCCTTCTTATGCTGTATGTAAATGATTTAGATGATGAAATAGATGGAATAGATTGGTGGAGGGGCGGGTAGTGTTGAGGAAACAGGTAGGATGCTGAAAGACTCAGACAGATTAGGAGAACGGGCAAGAAAATGGCAAAAGAAATACAATGCTGGAAAATGTATGGTCATGCACTGTGGCAGTAGAAATAAATATTTGGACTATTTTCTAAGCGGGGAGGAATCTGAGAGACAGAGGGACTTGGGAGTCCCTGTGCTGAGCATCTTGAAGATTAACTTGCAGGTCAAGTCTGTGGTGAGGTCTGGAATACAAGAGCGGGGATGTGATGCTGAGGCTTTATGAGGCACCGGTGAGGCCTCACCTCGAGTATTGTGAACAGTTTAGGGCCCCTCATCATGCTGGCGTTGGGGATATGGACATGGTGTAGGTAGGAGGGGTTAGTGTTTGGGCATTTTTGACCTGTTTAGCTGGCTCAGCACAGACATTGTGGGCCGAATGGCCTCTGCTGTACTGTACTCTTCCATGCTCTATTTATATTTGCATTTGCACAGTTGTTTTCTTCTGCACCCTGGCTGATCTTTCACTGATCCTGTTTACAGTTACCATTCTATAGATTTGCCGAGGATGCCCACGGGGAAACGAATCTCAGAGTTGTATGTGTTGACATATATGTACTCTGATGATAAAACTTACTTTGAAGTTTGAACTTTGAGTAGGGAGTCAAGCCAGAGCAGGCAGGTATCTTCCCAAGGGGAGCTCAGTGCATCTCTTCGTACCCACGTCTATTTACTTGTCATGTGTACATCAAAACGTACCGGTGAAAACACATCGTTCCGGGGAAGCTGCAGATGTGCTTGGGGGCGGCCATCACGTTACCCACAATGCCCAGCAGAGCGACCCGGGCAACGGCGACAGCAACTAGCGACGACCGCTAACGTGAGTCCCCATGTCTCCCCCCGCCCGCCCAGCCACGCGCGCACGCAAACGGTCCTTCGACTTCCACCGCGCCTCGCGGGTTCGCTGCCATCGGGGGCCTCCGCTGCAGAGCCCGTGCTCTGCCTGTTGGGCCTGGAGTCCCGGACCCTCGGCATCGACCGCCACCACGGCTCGCCGAACAAGGACCCCGGCCCCGGGCTCACCACTTCTCTAAGAAGGGGAAATCCTGTTCGAAGTTAGCCTTGAGTTTCAGGGATGACAGAGAAGAATGAAATATTACAAGGATGCTTCCCTAAACTAACCAAAGTGCCCATGGCACCGTCTGTCCCTGTCCATTGCCGAGCCCCGGGTCCTCACTTCCGCCTCCGAGGCACGGCACCCTCGGTCTTCCTCCGTCCTTCGGGGTCCACGGGCAGCAGAGCTGGCCTCTTTTCTCACCGAGGTGCCCCACCCACCTCCGACGTTCCCTCACGGTGAGCCTGAAGGGAGTAGGGCGTAGTCGTAGATCTTTCCAGAGTATTTTATGGCCAATTAAATACTTTTAGATGTTTATACATTGTTGCACTCAGAAAGTAATAAAGGGTGACCTGAAGATTGTGCAGCACACAAGGCAGTTAGGAGCAGAGTGTATTTTTAATTATCTGCCGAACCGGAATGCCAGCTTGTGCCCTGAGGCCTCTGACGCTGTGCTCCTTCATCCTCGGGCCTAGTCCCTTCCGCAGTCGCTTGGCCACCGGCCCTTCAGTCTCCGCGGAAACAGAGGAGCTGGGATGATTACACTGGGAGAAATCCAGGATTTTGTGACTCTCATTTCTTCACGGGAACGTGGGAGTTCCACCTCGTTCCCAACTGGGCCTGATCTCATCCAAAAATTTGCATGCATGTTTTGTTTTTTTTTAAAAAAAAACGGGCAACATGACCGGGCGGGACTACAACCTGTGGTCGTGGGTCAAGGGTGAAAGGTGGCCAGCTTCCAGCGAGGGGAAAACCTCTTCTCTAAGGGGGCCGTGAGGACCGGTGTTTGAGAGAAGTTTGGATAGGGACATGGACGGTAGGAGTATGGAGGGGTACGGTCCCGGAGCAGGTTGTAGGCAGTTTAGATGGTCTGGCATGGACTAGATGGGCCAAAGGGCCTGTTTTCTGCACTTTTCTTTGACTCTGATGCTTCTAAATTCTACCATATTTCTTTACTTTCCTGAAAATGCCCGCAAGGCCATTGAAACTGCCCAACGCATCACCGGCCCCAGCCTCCCCACCATCAAAGACGAGCCGTTTACGCAGAAAGGCGCCTGACAAAGGCCAGTAAGGCCCCCAGCCACCCTGTTGGGGACAGTCCATCAGGGGAACCTCCACGCCAGGCCCACCAGACTCGAAGCCATTCCCGCCCCCGAGGCATCAGACTGATCAGCCCACCGCACGCCTGTCCTGTGACCACCAGGACAAACACGAGGAAATCTGCAGATGCTGGAAATTCAAACAACAACACAGCAGGCCGGGCAGCATCTATAAGCAGAAGCCCTGTCGACGTTCCGGGCCGAGACCACTACATACACGTCACCCAGAGTCGGCTTCTGTAGATACAATCATCTGCTGACAGACCAGGTTCTTGTCCTCATCAGATTGCTTATGTGTTCATATTTTTTGTGCTTTTTAGGGTGTTTTTATGATAATTGTGTTTTTTTATGCGGGATTGGACTAACAACTACTTTGTTCCCCCGTCTGCTTGTGCACTGGAGATTGACAGAGAACAGGCTTGAAACTCTTTTTAAATCTTTATTTATTTATTGAGATGCCCTTCCGCCCAGCAGCCCCTCGATTTAACCCTCGCCTAATCACCGGGCAATTTACAGTGACCGATTAGCCCACCAACCGGTGCGTCTTTGGACTGTGGGAGGGAACCGGAGCACCCGGAGGAAACCCACACAGTCACGGGGGGGGGGGGGGCGCGGAGGAGAGTGTACAAACTCCTCTTTTAGAAGAACGTGGCGGGATCTCATTGAAACCTACTGAATGTTGAAAGGACTAGATAGGGTGGATGTGGAGAGGATGTTCCCTGTGGTGGGGGTATCCAGAACTAGAGGGCACGGCCTCAAAATTGAGGGGCGACCCTTTAGAACAGAGGTAGGGAGGAATATTTTTAGCCAGAGAGCGGTGAGTCTGTGGGATGCCCTGTCACAGACTGCGGTGGAGGGCAAGTCCGTGGGTGTATTTAAGACGTAAGTTGATCGTTTCCTGATTGATCGGGGCATCAGAGGATATGGCAAGAAGATGGGTGCATGGTGTTGGGTGGGATCTGAGTACAGCCATGATGGAATGGTGGAGCAGACTCGATGGGCTGAATGGCCTCATTCTGCTCCTATATCTTATGGTCCTTACAGATGACAGGGAGGATCTCAAGGAGACATATATACTTCAATAATAAATTGAATTTAACTTTGCATATTCTGGCATTATGGAATATAGCAGATGCTAATTTCAACGGCAACCAGTCTTCAAACCGAATGTGGATTGTAGATTGAGTTTAAAATGCGGTTCTAAACAGAGGTCTTCATGAAGTTCCAGATTGGGGCTGATTGCAAACCAAGAAGCACCTCATCGACCAGAGATGTCTGCGTATGTGTGAATGCAATGAATACCCCATTGACCTGAGATGTCTGCGTATGTGTAAATGCAATGAATACCCCATTGACCTGAGATGTTTGCGTATGTGTGAATGCAATGAATACCCCATTGACCTGAGATGTCTGCGTATGTGTGAATGCAATGAATACCCCATTGACCTGAGATGTCCGCGTATGTGTGAATGTAATAAATACCCCATTGACCTGAGATGTCTGCGTATGTGTGAATGCAATGAATACCCCATTGACCTGAGATGTCTGCGTATGTGTGAATGTAATAAATACCCCATTGACCTGAGATGTCTGCATATGTGCGAATGCAATGAATACCCCATTGACCTGAGATGTCTGCGTATGTGTCAATGCAATGAGTACCCCATTGACCTGAGATGTCTGCGTATGTGTAAATGCAATGAATACCCCATTGACCTGAGATGTCCGCGTATGTGTGAATGCAATGAATACCCCATTGACCTGAGATGTCCGCGTATGTGTGAATGTAATGAATACCCCATTGACCTGAGATGTCTGCGTATGAGTGAATGTAACAAATACCCAATTGACCTGAGATGTCTGCGTATGAGTGAATGCAATGAATACCCCATTGACCTGAGATGTCCGCGTATGTGTGAATGCAATGAATACCCCATTGACCTGAGATGTCTGCGTATGTGTGAATGCAATGAATACCCCATTGACCTGAGATGTCTGCGTATGTGTGAATGCAATGAATACCCCATTGACCTGAGATATCCGCGTAAGTGTGAATGCAATGAATACCCCATTGACCTGAGATGTCCGCGTATGTGTGAATGCAATGAATACCCCATTGACCTGAGATGTCTGCGTATGTGTGAATGCAATGAATACCCCATTGACCTGAGATGTCTGCGTATGTGTGAATGCAATGAATACCCCATTGACCTGAGATGTCCGCGTATGTGTGAATGCAATGAATACCCCATTGACCTGAGATGTCTGCGTATGTGTGAATGCAATGAATACCCCATTGACCTGAGATGTCTGCGTATGAGTGAATGTAACAAATACCCAATTGACCTGAGATGTCCGCGTATGTGTGAATGTAATGAATACCCCATTGACCTGAGATGTCTGCGTATGTGTGAAAGCAATGAATACCCCATTGACCTGAGATGTCCGCGTATGTGTGAATGTAATAAATACCCCATTGACCTGAGATGTCTGCGTATGTGTGAATGCAATGAATACCCCATTGACCTGAGATGTCTGCGTATGTGTGAATACAATGAATACCCCATTGACCTGAGATGTCTGCGTATGTGTGAATGTAATGAATACCATTGACCTGAGATGTCTGCGTATGAGTGAATGTAACAAATACCCAATTGACCTGAGATGTCCGCGTATGTGTGAATGTAATGAATACCCCATTGACCTGAGATGTCTGCGTATGTGTGAATGCAATGAATACCCCATTGACCTGAGATGTCTGCGTATGAGTGAATGTAACAAATACCCAATTGACCTGAGATGTCCGCGTATGTGTGAATGTAATGAATACCCCATTGACCTGAGATGTCTGCGTATGTGTGAATGCAATGAATACCCCATTGACCTGAGATGTCTGCGTATGTGTGAATGCAATGAATACCCCATTGACCTGAGATGTCCGCGTATGTGTGAATGCAATGAATACCCCATTGACCTGAGATGTCTGCGTATGTGTGAATGCAATGAATACCCCATTGACCTGAGATGTCTGCGTATGTGTGAATGCAATGAATACCCCATTGACCTGAGATGTCTGCGTATGAGTGAATGTAACAAATACCCAATTGACCTGAGATGTCCGCGTATGTGTGAATGTAATGAATACCCCATTGACCTGAGATGTCTGCGTATGTGTGAAAGCAATGAATACCCCATTGACCTGAGATGTCCGCGTATGTGTGAATGTAATGAATACCCCATTGACCTGAGATGTCTGCGTATGTGTGAATGCAATGAATACCCCATTGACCTGAGATGTCTGCGTATGTGTGAATGCAATGAATACCCCATTGACCTGAGATGTCTGCGTATGTGTGAATGTAATGAATACCATTGACCTGAGATGTCTGCGTATGAGTGAATGTAACAAATACCCAATTGACCTGAGATGTCCGCGTATGTGTGAATGTAATGAATACCCCATTGACCTGAGATGTCTGCGTATGTGTGAATGTAATGAATACCCCATTGACCTGAGATGTCCGCGTATGTGTGAATGTAATGAATACCCCATTGACCTGAGATGTCCGCGTATGTGTGAATGCAATGAATACCCCATTGACCTGAGATGTCCGCGTATGTGTGAATGCAATGAGTACCCCATTGACCTGAGATGTCTGCGTATGTGTGAATGCAATGAATACCCCATTGACCTGAGATGTCCGCGTATGTGTGAATGTAATGAATACCCCATTGACCTGAGATGTCTGTGTATGTGTGAATGCAATGAATACCCCATTGACCTGAGATGTCTGCGTATGTGTGAATGCAATGAATACCCCATTGACCTGAGATGTCCGCGTATGTGTGAATGTAATAAATACCCCATTGACCTGAGATGTCTGCGTATGTGTGAATGTAATAAATACCCCATTGACCTGAGATGTCTGCGTATGTGTGAATGCAATGAATACCCCATTGACCTGAGATGTCTGCGTATGTGTGAATGTAATGAATACCCCATTGACCTGAGATGTCTGCGTATGTGTGAATGTAATGAATACCCCATTGACCTGAGATGTCCGCGTATGTGTGAATGTAATGAATACCCCATTGACCTGAGATGTCAGAATATGCAGGAATGCAATAAACATTCCACCAAAGTCCCTGCAGCGGATAGTGAGGTCAGCTGAGAAGATCATCGGGGTCTCTCTTCCCGCCATCACGGACACTTACACTACACGTTGCATCCGCAGAGCAAACAGCATTATGAAGGACCCCATGCACCCCTCATACAAACTCTTCTCCCTCCTGCCATCTGGGAAAAGGCACCGGAGCATTCGGGCTCTCACGACCAGACTTTGTAACAGTTTCTTCCCCCAAGCTATCAGACTCCTCAATACCCGAAGCCTGGACTGACACCTTACTGCCCTATTGTCCTGGTTATTATTTATTGTAACGCCTGAACTGTTTTGTGCACTTTATGCAGTCCAGTGTAGGTCTGTAGTCTAGTGTAGCTTTCTCTGTGTTGTTTTTTACGTAGTTCAGTTTAGTTTTTGTACTGTCATGTAACACTATGGTCCTGAAAAACGTTGTCTTGTTTTTACTGTGCACTGTACCAGCAGTTATGGTTGAAATGACAATAAAAGTGGCTTGACTTGACACTGACCTGAGATGTCTGCATATGTATGAATGTAATAAACACTCCAATCACCTGAGATGTCTGCATATGCATGAAAGCAACCAAGAATCAGTGTGATTAACATTTATTTTGGGTGTCTGGAGTGTTGGTGTGAAGATCTAGGTGTTTGAAAATTATATGTAATTCAATGTAGGTGCATTGTAACTATGGAATTGTCCTGCCGTTACCTTTGATCTTTAAAAATGTCATGTAGTATTGGGCCAGGGATGCTTGCTGAATAAAGACTATATCAGCATCTATATCGTAGCCATGACGATGCACCTGCAGCAGTATTGGGAGCATTTGGCACGCGGCGGCACAGAGAAAATGTCTGTCAGGGGTTCAGAGGTGACACGGTGCTGTCGGGGTTCAGAGGTGACACGGTGGTGTCGGGGTTCAGCGGTGACACGGTGCTGTCGGGGTTCAGCGGTGACACGGTGCTGTCGGGGTTCAGCGGTGACACGGTGGTGCCGGGGTTCAGCGGTGACACGGTGGTGCCGGGGTTCAGCGGTGACACGGTGGTGCCGGGGTTCAGCGGTGACACGGTGGTGTCAGGGTTCAGAGGTGACACGGTGCTGTCGGGGTTCAGAGGTGACACGGTGCTGTCGGGGTTCAGCAGTGACACGGTGGTGTCGGGGTTCAGAGGTGACACGGTGGTGTCGGGGTTCAGAGGTGACACGGTGCTGTCGGGGTTCAGAGGTGACACGGTGGTGTCGGGGTTCAGAGGTGACACGGTGCTGTCAGGGTTCAGAGGTGACACGGTGGTGTCGGGGTTCAGCGGTGACACGGTGGTGTCGGGGTTCAGAGGTGACACGGTGGTGCCGGGGTTCAGCGGTGACACGGTGGTGTCGGGGTTCAGAGGTGACACGGTGCTGTCGGGGTTCAGAGGTGACACGGTGCTGTCGGGGTTCAGCAGTGACACGGTGGTGTCGGGGTTCAGAGGTGACACGGTGGTGTCGGGGTTCAGAGGTGACACGGTGCTGTCGGGGTTCAGAGGTGACACGGTGGTGTCGGGGTTCAGAGGTGACACGGTGCTGTCAGGGTTCAGAGGTGACACGGTGGTGTCGGGGTTCAGCGGTGACACGGTGGTGTCGGGGTTCAGAGGTGACACGGTGCTGTCGGGGTTCAGCGGTGACACGGTGCTGTCGGGGTTCAGAGGTGACACGGTGGTGTCGGGGTTCAGAGGTGACACGGTGGTGTCGGGGTTCAGCGGTGACACGGTGGTGTCGGGGTTCAGAGGTGACACGGTGGTGTCGGGGTTCAGAGGTGACACGGTGGTGTCGGGGTTCAGCGGTGACACGGTGGTGTCGGGGTTCAGAGGTGACACGGTGGTGTCGGGGTTCAGCGGTGACACGGTGGTGTCGGGGTTCAGCGGTGACACGGAGAAAATGTCTGTCAGAGGTTCAGAGGTGACACGGTGGTGTCGGGGTTCAGAGGTGACACAGTGCTGTCAGGGTTCAGCGGTGACATGGTGCTGTCGGGGTTCAGAGGTGACACGGTGGTGTCGGGGTTCAGCGGTGACACGGTGGTGTCGGGGTTCAGAGGTGACACGGTGGTGTCGGGGTTCAGAGGTGACACGGTGCTGTTGGGGTTCAGAGGTGACACGGTGGTGTCGGGGTTCAGAGGTGACACGGTGCTGTCAGGGTTCAGAGGTGACACGGTGGTGTCGGGGTTCAGCGGTGACACGGTGGTGTCGGGGTTCAGCGGTGACACGGAGAAAATGTCTGTCAGAGGTTCAGAGGTGACACGGTGGTGTCGGGGTTCAGAGGTGACACGGTGGTGTCGGGGTTCAGCGGTGACACGGAGAAAATGTCTGTCAGAGGTTCAGAGGTGACACGGTGCTGTCAGGGTTCAGCGGTGACATGGTGCTGTCGGGGTTCAGCGGTGACACGGTGCTGTCGGGGTTCAGCGGTGACACGGTGGTGTCGGGGTTCAGAGGTGACACGGTGGTGTCGGGGTTCAGAGGTGACACGGTGGTGTCGGGGTTCAGCGGTGACACGGTGGTGTCGGGGTTCAGCGGTGACACGGTGGTGTCGGGGTTCAGAGGTGACACGGTGGTGCCAATATTTCACTAGGAGCTTGAGAGGGTTTGAGACATCACCAACCACACTGGCCGATTCCTGCTGAGGCTCCCTGGCCAGAAGTTCACTCTTTCCTTGCGCTGCACGCCACGCATATTTCAAATATTTTATTAACTCATCTACCCTCATACTTTGCTTTTGTGGTATGTATCCCGTGGGTGCACCGTGGTCCGGAGGTTGTGCGTTCGTACAATCAGAATAACTGCTCCTGGTCCCGCTGGGGTGGAACCCAGTGCCCCTGTCCCTCATTCCCCGAATGACAGCAGCGGGGAGAGGGTATACGGCCTGGATGATGGGGGTAATTGATACTGGGCGATGTGCTGAGCAGCGGGGAGAGGGTATACGGCCTGGATGATGGGGGTAATTGATACTGGGCGATGTGCTGAGCAGCGGGGAGAGGGTATACGGCCTGGATGATGGGGGTAATTGATACTGGGCGATGTGCTGAGCAGCGGGGAGAGGGTATACGGCGTGGATGATGGGGGTAATTGATACTGGGCGATGTGCTGAGCAGCGGGGAGAGGGTATACGGCCTGGATGATGGGGGTAATTGATACCTGGCGATGTGCTGAGCAGCGGGGAGAGGGTATACGGCCTGGATGATGGGGTAATTGATACTGGGCGATGTGCTGAGCAGCGGGGAGAGGGTATACGGCCTGGATGATGGGGGTAATTGATACTGGGCGATGTGCTGAGCAGCGGGGAGAGGGTATACGGCCTGGATGATGGGGGTAATTGATACCTGGCGATGTGCTGAGCAGCGGGGAGAGGGTATACGGCCTGGATGATGGGGGTAATTGATACTGGGCGATGTGCTGAGCAGCGGGGAGAGGGTATACGGCCTGGATGATGGGGGTAATTGATACTGGGCGATGTGCTGAGCAGCGGGGAGAGGGTATACGGCCTGATTGATGGGGGTAATTGATACTGGGCGATGTGCTGAGCAGCGGGGAGAGGGTATACGGCCTGGATGATGGGGTAATTGATACTGGGCGATGTGCTGAGCAGCGGGGAGAGGGTATACGGCCTGGATGATGGGGGTAATTGATACTGGGCGATGTGCTGAGCAGCGGGGAGAGGGTATAGGGCCTGGATGATGGGGGTAATTGATACTGGGCGATGTGCTGAGCAGCGGGGAGAGGGTATACGGCCTGGATGATGGGGGTAATTGATACTGGGTGATGTGCTGAGCAGCGGGGAGAGGGTATAGGGCCTGGATGATGGGGGTAATTGATACTGGGCGATGTGCTGAGCAGCGGGGAGAGGGTATACGGCCTGGATGATGGGGTAATTGATACTGGGCGATGTGCTGAGCAGCGGGGAGAGGGTATACGGCCTGATTGATGGGGGTAATTGATACTGGGCGATGTGCTGAGCAGCGGGGAGAGGGTATACGGCCTGATTGATGGGGGTAATTGATACTGGGCGATGTGCTGAGCAGCGGGGAGAGGGTATACGGCCTGGATGATGGGGGTAATTGATACTGGGCGATGTGCTGAGCAGCGGGGAGAGGGTATACGGCCTGGATGATGGGGTAATTGATATTGGGCGATGTGCTGAGCAGTGGGGAGAGGGTATACGGCCTGGATGATGGGGTAATTGATACTGGGCGATGTGCTGAGCAGCGGGGAGAGGGTATACGGCCTGATTGATGGGGGTAATTGATACTGGGCGATGTGCTGAGCAGCGGGGAGAGGGTATACGGCCTGGATGATGGGGGTAATTGATACTGGGCGATGTGCTGAGCAGCGGGGAGAGGGTATACGGCCTGGATGATGGGGGTAATTGATACTGGGCGATGTGCTGAGCAGCGGGGAGAGGGTATACGGCCTGGATGATGGGGGTAATTGATACTGGGCGATGTGCTGAGCAGCGGGGAGAGGGTATACGGCCTGGATGATGGGGGTAATTGATACTGGGCGATGTGCTGAGCAGCGGGGAGAGGGTATACGGCCTGGATGATGGGGTAATTGATACTGGGCGATGTGCTGAGCAGCGGGGAGAGGGTATACGGCCTGGATGATGGGGTAATTGATACTGGGCGATGTGCTGAGCAGCGGGGAGAGGGTATACGGCCTGGATGATGGGGTAATTGATACTGGGCGATGTGCTGAGCAGCGGGGAGAGGGTATACGGCCTGGATGATGGGGGTAATTGATACTGGGCGATGTGCTGAGCAGCGGGGAGAGGGTATACGGCCTGGATGATGGGGGTAATTGATACTGGGCGATGTGCTGAGCAGCGGGGAGAGGGTATACGGCCTGATTGATGGGGGTAATTGATACTGGGCGATGTGCTGAGCAGCGGGGAGAGGGCCTCCTCCTGTGATGGGACTGGGCCGTATCTCGGAGCCAGGTACGGATCCGGCGCCGGGCGAGTTAAACCTGCCACGGCGCATGACCGCTCTGACACATGCTAATATAATTTTCTACTTTTTTTTCGCCACTTAACACGACTCACTCGAGTCTCCACCCCTGCGGGACACACCCGGCTGTGTACAAGAGACCCAGCCCCGTAACAGACGAGCTTATTATCGAGATCGGGAGGCTGGAGGTACGCGTGTGTTCTGCATTCGGTAACGGGCTCGATCGCAGTGGGGTGCCCCGGCACGATGCGACGGCGCCGGTTTTAGCCCGCAAGTTGCTGCCCGCCAGGTAAACACTGAAACCTCTCACAGTTACTTTCTTCAGAAAAAAAAATTAATGCATACTTTGTGTAAAGTTTTAGCTTGGAGAAAACTTCGTTAAGTGGAGTCAAGGATTGACTGCCGAGGTTCCCCCCCCCCCCCCGTTTGCGCCTTGAGGGGGGAAATGTTTCCCGCTGTTGTGGCTTCTGGATTTGCTAAAGGAAAGTTTTATGCCCTTTGGGGGTGGGTCCTCCGATCTTAGTTGCGTTTGATCGCCCTACGCGTGGGCAAACAGCGACCCAAACACGGGGACTGTCAAGGTGGGGGGGTGGGCGGTATCTCAGCCCCGAAGAAATAAAAATGCAAAATGCGTCAGAAAGTTGTGTAAAGTTGCAAAACTTTTTTTTTCTGAAGGGGGGAAAAGTCGGACGTCGGGATTCGCTTTAAAAAGTGTTTGAAAGAGGATTTTGGCAGGCGCTGGAGGTGTTGACTTTCTTGGAGAATCGTGCTTGAAATTGGGCGTGGGGTGTGGGGGGGGGGGAATAGCCTCTCCTTTTCCTCGGCCACCCTCTGGGCGGCGAGCCAGGGTGAAAACCTTGGAATTCGTGGTTGCGGTTCAGAGACTAGGCAAGACTCGGGGTCGGGGGGGGGGGGGGGAGAGAAAAGGAGTGGAGAAGGGAGGGGGGGGAGAGAGGCTATCCGTGAAGGAACGAGAGGGAGAGAAAAATCACGCCCCGACTCTAGCTCAGCATAGGCGAGGGACGGGAGTGAGAAGTATTCCGAGTGGGTGGGGCGGGGTTTGTATTTCGGATATCAAACCTGCAGAATCGTTCATGGGGTCGTCAGACACTGAGGGTGGGTGGGTGTGTGTGTTGGGGAGGGGGGAGTTATTGTGGAGATGGCGCTTTATATTGCGATCGCGTTGCCGAGGGTCTTTTGCGAAAAGTTCTGCCTTTTCCAAAAAAAAAGAGGTCCGGAGTTGACTTGGGAATTTATTTTCTCGCCTGGTCTCGGTCGGGAACCCTTCCCAGCGAGGGGAGAGAGAGGGGCAGCGGAGTGAAAGGGCGTGTCGCCGGGGTTTCGGCGTGAACCAGCAGACGTTATGCAACAGGCTGCTGGTGACCCCACCCGAGTGCAGATTGGGCTCTTTTCTCCCCCGCTGCCAGAGTGAGACGAGCCCTTTTCTAAATAAAAACAAATTGCAGCCTCACGCTGAAGCGTTCCACGGCAGCTCGCCTTCATTTTTTGAATGCGCGATCCGCCCGATCCCGAGTTGATGTCAGATGGGCAGCCCCACCCCTTCCCACACCCTCTGGAGGATGAGTGTGCCGGCGAGGCCGGGAGGAGGGAGCCCCGGAGGGCAGCGGCCCCGTCCTGGGCTCGGGCGGCTGGGATTTCTGCCCTCGCCGGTTCGCGGGACAGCCTTGCCTGTGATGGACCGCAATTCGCCCCCACCCGGAGGTTAATGTGCACCTCGGCGAGATGCCGAGCGCCGCAGGACGGACAGGGCGGTTGGGATGGAGCCCAGCCCGTCGCAGGCAGAACCCCACCCGCCAAACCATTCAGCACCCCACAGACCGTCCTTGTCGCTACCACCATCGGATAGGAAGTACACAACCATCAGGTCCCACACCACCAGGTTCAGGGACAGTTATCACCCCTCGACCATCAAGTCCCACACCACCAGGTTCAGGGACAGTTATCACCCCTCAACCATCAGGTCCCACACCACCAGGTTCAGGGGCAGTTATCACCCCTCAACCATCAGGTCCCACACCACCAGGTTCAGGGACAGTTATCACCCCTTGACCATCAGGTCCCACACCACCAGGTTCAGGGACAGTTATCACCTCAAACATCAGGTCCCACACCACCAGGAGATAGGGCCTGAGAGGGAAAATGGATCAGCTGTGATGAAATGGCGGAGCAGACTCGATGGGCCGAATGGCCCAATTCTGCTCCTGTATCTTGAGATCTGGTTTTGCATAGCCCTCCATTTTTCTATCGTTGTTGGGCCTATCTAAGAGTTTCTTGAGTCCTGTCTGCACTACCAGAGTATTGCAAGTGTCAGCTGATATCCCCTCCCCCTCCCCCCATACTTTCCCCCAATCACCTTAAAAGAATGAACCCCTGGAATTAGATGTTACCACCCTGGGGGGAGGGGGGGAAATTGTTGATTATCCATTCTGTCCAAATGCCCCCTAATGTTTCTGCCTCCATTACCACCCCTGCTTGCACCTTCTGCACACCCAGCACCCTCTGTGTAAAAAGAAACCTTGCCCCCGTCTTCTCTTGCACCCTGGTTGTCTTCATGTAGTTCTGTTTCCTCGTAAATCCGACTGCAGTTCCTCATTTTCCGGGAAATGCCTGCAGGAGGATGAATCTCAAGGGAGTTACACAGCCAGCGGCTACTTTGTGACGCGTTCAGCTGCTACCTCTGATCAGCCAATCACGTGAGAGCACGCCGACACGGTCAGGAGGCACTGACCGTCGCCCCACGGGCGCAGGGACACGAGCTGGGGCGATGGTCGGCACCGTGCGGGCCTGCTGATCTCCCGGGACTTCCCCGCACGGCGGTCCCTTCAGTTTGCGAACAGCGGCGCAGGAAACGAGAAACCCAGTGAGCGGAATGGCCTTGCTAGCGAGAGGGAGGTGGGAGGGGAATGGGCAGACGGTGACCCGTTGCAGCAGTGGTGTGCAGAAGGTCGTCTCTGAGCGTAGAAACACGGCAGACTTTGAAGCGGATGGGCTACGAAACGGTGGCCGTTTTGTCAGGTATGGAGTAAGGTGGCCACTGGGTGTATAATCCCTCAAGGAGCCCTCTTCTGCAGGGGAATCTGAGGACGAGCAGGGGTACCTGCAAGGAGCTTTTGGTGTTGATTGGCAGTGTCCCCTTGTGAACCGTCTGCCTGTGGAGTGGGATTCAGATTTCCGGCACGCAAGGCTGCCTGATCCGTGCACGGGACATGGCGGTTTGGATCTGGGCCCAATCTGAGGTGGAAGTCGACCCCAGCGCTGGCCAGAAGTCGGTCCCACGCTCCAGCGTTAAAGGACTCCCCTCCCCTGCCCATCACCCCCCTCGGGTGGTCCCTCCTCCAATCGGATTCCTCTTCCCTCGGCGCCTGACCACCAATCAGCTCCCGGCTTCTCACTTCGTCCCACCTACCTGGTCTCACCTATCACCTGCCAGCTTGTTCACCTCCCCACCCCCCCAGCCCCGATGAAGGGCCTCAGCCGAAGTCTTTGCCTCCGTAGACGCTGCCCGACCTGCTGAGCTCCAGCAGCATTCTGAGCGTGTGTCGCTCTGGCTTTCCAGCGTCTGCAGAATCTCCTCGGATAACAACCTGTACGCAGTCAAGGGAAAATGTCTGACTGGATTATGTGCTGTTTTAAAAAAATCTTTCGTTTTGCCTTTCCAAACTGCCGAGGGCAGGAATCCTTTATGGCTGTCCCTCACGACGCCTGGGCAAAGACGCAGACGCCCACAGGCCAGCCCGGGCACAATTGGGTTCTGATCTTTACAGTGTTCCTGGGGTTGACTTCCGACCGTTCTTGAGGAGATAAGTGAAAATTGCTCAGTGTTGGAGAACAGAGTGAGTGGAGTCAACGAAGAAATCTGTAGAAACAACGTGGGGGGAGAGAGAAGCTGGGGAAGATAGAGAAACAGTTGAGAAAGAAGCAGAGAGAGAGAAAGAGAAAGAGGGGGGAGGGAGAGAGGAGGGAGAAGGAGAGAGAGAGGGAGAGAAGGAGAAGGAGAGAGAGGGAGAGAGAGAGAGGGTGGGGGGAGAGAAAGGGAGAGAGGGAAGCAGAGAGAGAGGGGAGAGAAGCAGAGAGAGAGAGGGAAAGGGAGAGGGAGAAAGAGAAGCAGAGAGAGGGGGAGAGAGATGGAGAGAGAGGGAAAGGGGAGAGAGGGAGAGGGAGAGAGAGGGAGGGGAGAGAGAGATGGAGAGAGAGAGAAAGCAGAGAGAGGGGAGAGAGAGAGGGAAAGGGAGAGAGAGAAGCAGGGAGAGGAAGGAGAAGGGGAGAGATGGACAGAGAGAGGGAAAGGGAGAGAGAGAGAGGGAGGGAGCAGAGAGAGAGGGAAAGGGAGAGAGAGGGAAAGGGAGAGGGAGAAAGAGAAGCAGAGAGAGGAAGAAGAGAGAGGGGAGAGAGGGAGAGGGAGGGGAGAGAGAGAGGGAGGGGAGAGAGAGATGGAGAGAGAGAGAAAGCAGAGAGGGGGGAGAGAGAGGGAAAGGGAGAGAGAGAAGCAGGGAGAGGAAGGAGAAGGGGAGAGAGATGGACAGAGAGAGGGAAAGGGAGAGAGAGAGAGAGGGAGGGAGCAGAGAGAGAGAGAGAGGAAGGGGAGAGAAGCAGAGAGAGAGAGGGAAGCGGGGCAGAGGAGAGTAAGGGACAGAGAGAGGGAGATAGATGAAACCAGGTCTGCTCTATGCCAGACTTTCGGAGTTAACAACATGAATGGTTTCTTTCCTATGGGGCGTGTCCAAGGTTGATTGCCCTTAACCCTTTGGCAGCCGGCAGTGTGACAGTAGTGTTTGTATGCCGGTGATGTGGAAGTGTGGTGACAGAAAGTTGTACTGGGACAAATAACAAGAAGGAACCGTCTGTTGACGTGACACTTCAGGAACGTTGGCAAGGCAAATCGCACCCCGGGGTTCTAATCTGAGTTGATGAATTTCTTTCTTTGGTGATTAAGTACACACAAGAACTATCTCGCAGGAGCAGCCCTGGTTTGCTGCATCCACATTTCCGAGCTTTTGGTATTTCCAGCCCACAAGAGTGATCGGTTCCAGGAAATTCTGAGAAAAGTTACTGAGCTAAAAAATTCTGGCCTGGTGTGCGCCAGCATTCCAGCGAATCCCCCCCCCCCCCTCACCTCCCCGAGGCCCAACAATTAACCATGAGATGGAAGAGAAAGCCCCTGTGAGGGCTGGCAAACGTGAGCTAATTAGAAACAGGCGGACATGGAGCGCACCGGCTTGTCGGAGCCCGCTTAGGCCGTTCAGCCCGTCGAGTCCCCTCTTGCCCTTCTATCATGGCTGACTTATGATCCCACTCAACCCTGTTCTCTCCGTCACCTTTGACTCCCCGAGGGATCAGGAACACTCAGCCTCTGCTTTAAATGTCTTGTCCTCCACAGTCGCCCATGGCAACGGATTCCCGCACATTCACCACCCCCTGGCTAAAGGAATTCCCCCTCATCTCCATTCTAAATGGACGTCCCTCTATTCTGAGGCTGTGCCCTCTGGTCCTAGACTCCCCCACTATAGGAAACATCCTCTCCACATCCTCTCTATCTGTGTCCTCTGGTCCTAGACTCCCCCACACTATAGGAAACATCCTCTCCACATCCACTCTATCTGTGTCCTCTGGTCCTAGACTCCCCCACACTATAGGAAACATCCTCTCCACATCCACTCTATCTGTGTCCTCTGGTCCTAGACTCCCCCACTATAGGAAACACCCTCTCCACATCCACTCTATCTGTGTCCTCTGGTCCTAGACTCCCCCACTATAGGAAACATCCTCTCCACATCCACTCTATCTGAGTCCTCTGGTCCTAGACTCCCCCACACTATAGGAAACATCCTCTCCACATCCACTCTATCTGTGTCCTCTGGTCCTAGACTCCCCCACACTATAGGAAACATCCTCTCCACATCCACTCTATCTGAGTCCTCTGGTCCTAGACTCCCCCACACTATAGGAAACATCCTCTCCACATCCACTCTATCTGTGTCCTCTGGTCCTAGACTCCCCCACACTATAGGAAACATCCTCTCCACATCCACTCCATCCGTGTGGAGAAGAGAGCACGGCCTGGGTGGTGGGGATCTCTGGAGAAGAGAGCACGGCCTGGGTGGTGGGGGTCTCTGGAGAAGGGAACACGGCCTGGGTGGTGGGGATCGCTGGAGAAGAGAGCACGGCCTGGGTGGTGGGGTCTCTGGAGAAGAGAGCACGGCCTGGGTGGTGGGGGTCTCTGGAGAAGGGAGCACGGCCTGGGTGGTGGGGATCTCTGGAGAAGAGAGCACGGCCTGGGTGGTGGGGGTCTCTGGAGAAGGGAGCACGGCCTGGGTGGTGAGGATCTCTGGAGAAGAGAGCACGGCCTGGGTGGTGGGGGCCTCTAGAGAAGAGAGCACGGCCTGGGTGGTGGGGATCTCTGGAGAAGAGAGCACGGCCTGGGTGGTGGGGATCTCTGGAGAAGGGAGCACGGCCTGGGTGGTGGGGGTCTCTGGAGAAGGGAGCATGGCCTGGGTGGTGGGGATCTCTGGAGAAGGGAGCACGGCCTGGGTGGTGGGAGTCTCTGGAGAAGGGAGCACAGCCTGGGTGGTGGGGGTCTCTGGAGAAGGGAGCACGGCCTGGGCGGTGGGGGTCTCTGGAGAAGGGAGCACGGCCTGGGCGGTGGGGGTCTCTGGAGAAGGGAGCACGGCCTGGGCGGTGGGGGTCTCTGATGATGGACGCTGCTTTCCTATGACAGTGTTTCGTGTAGATGTGCTCAATGGTTGGGAGGGTTTTACCCGTGACAGACTGGGCCGAATCTGCTACCTTTTGTAGGATTTAACGTTCAAAGACGTTGGTGTTCCCACACCAGGCCGGTCAATACACCCTCCTCTTGAAGCAGGTGGGAGAGTGAAGTGCAGTTTGTGGGTCGGCAGCCTGTTCTCCCTCTGACCACACTGGCAGTCCCCTGACGTCCCTTTTCTCTCTCACGTACGGTCAGCTGACTGTAGTTACTGCGGAATCGCCCCAGCGATTCCCCCAGCTTACCCCTAGCCTAATCGCAGGACAAATAACCTGCCAACCTCTGGAGGAAACCGGAGCACCCATGGGAAACCGGAGCACCCATGGGAAACCCAAGCGATCATTGGGTGGAGAACGTACAAACTGCTCACGGGCAGTGGCGGGAATTGAACCGGGGTCGTCTCCGAACGCACAACACGTCGAACCTTGGACTACAGCAGCAGAAGTCCAGGAACATACACTCAGTGGCCACTTGATCAGGTCCAGGGGGTATCTGGTAGAAGTGTACTGAATGATTGTCGGCGGCGTTAAAGGGTTCTGGGGGGTGGTCAAAGACGTAGAGCAGAGATGTCTCTGTCTGACTGAGGTGCCGGTTTTTAACAGAGGGGAACGACGAGGCGGAGTGTTGTCAGTAATTACAGGGACACTTGTGGCATTGTCGCACTTCAAACAGAGACCTCGAGGATTTGTTTACTCAACAAGAGGAGCCGTTTATTCTGCACTAAGAGACAGCCTGAGCCTGTCTCGACTGCCCTGCGAGCACACGCGGACGGGCCCGCGAAGGGCGGCGCGGAAAAGCAGAGGACAAGAGTGGACCCTTCGGCTCATCTAGTCCAGGCCGGGCTGCAGTCCCACAGACCCCGCGCTGCCCGTCCGTGCACATGTCCAGGCTCCTCTTCGAAAGTTAAAGCGGGAACCGCTTCCGCCACTTCCCGCCAGTGCCCCCGTACCCCTCCAGCGCCTCTCGCCGGGGCAGTGGCCTCCAGTTCTCAACCCACCCAGCCCCAGTGGCAGAGGCGAAAACCTTCTGTTTCTCCCCCTCATAACTTCGTGTACCTCAACCAAATCTCCCCTCAATCTCCTACACTGCGAGGAATAAACTCCAAACCTATTCTGAGGCTGCGTCCTCTGGTCCTGGGCTCTTCCCCACTATAGGAAACATCCTCTCCACATCCACTCAATCTGTGTCCTCTGGTCCTAGACTCCCCCACTACAGGAAACATCCTCTCCACATCCACTCAATCTGTGTCCTCTGGTCCTAGACTGCCCCACTACAGGAAACATCCTCTCCACATCCACTCAATCTGTGTCCTCTGGTCCTTGACTCCCCCACTATAGGAAACATCCTCTCCACATCCACTCTATCTGTGTCCTCTGGTCCTAGACTCCCCCACTACAGGAAACATCCTCTCCACATCCACTCAATCTGTGTCCTCTGGTCCTAGACTGCCCCACTATAGGAAACATCCTCTCCACATCCACTCTATCTGTGTCCTCTGGTCCTAAACTCCCCCACTACAGGAAACATCCTCTCCACATCCACTCTATCTGTGTCCTCTGGTCCTAGACTCCCCTACTATAGGAAACATCCTCTCCACATCCACTCTATCTGTGTCCTCTGGTCCTAGACTCCCCCACTACAGGAAACATCCTCTCCACATCCACTCAATCTGTGTCCTCTGGTCCTAGACTCCCCCACTACAGGAAACATCCTCTCCACATCCACTCAATCTGTGTCCTCTGGTCCTAGACTCCCCCACTATAGGAAACATCCTCTCCACATCCACTCAATCTGTGTCCTCTGGTCCTAGACTCCCCCACTAAAGGAAACATCGTCTCCACATCCACTCTATCTGTGCCCTCTGGTCCTAGATTCCCCCACTATAGGAAACATCCTCTCCACGTCCACTCTACATGTGGTCCTCTGGTCCTAGACTCCCCCACTACAGGAAAGATCCTCTCCACATCCACTCTATCTGTGTCCTCTGGTCCTAGACTTCCCCACTACAGGAAACATCCTCTCCACATCCACTCTGTCTGTGTCCTCTGGTCCTAGACTCCCCCACTATAGGAACCATCCTCTCCGCATCCACTCTATCTGTGTCCTCTGGTCCTAGGCCCCCCCAATATAGGAAACATCCTCTCCACATCCTCTCTTTTTGTGTCCTCTGGTCCGAGACTCCCCCACTATAGGAAACATCCTCTCCACATCTACTCTATCTGTGTCCTCTGGTCCTAGACTCTCCCACTATAGGAAATATCCTCTCCACATCCACTCTATCTAGGCCTTTGAAATATTCGATAGGTTTCAGTGAGATCTGCTCCCTGCCCCCGTTCTTCTAAACCCCAGCGAGTACAGGCCCCGAGCCTTCAAACGCTCCTCATACACTAACCCTTCCTTTCCCAGGATCATCCTCTGGATCCTCTCCAAAGCCAGCACACTTCTCTCAGATAAACGGCCTAAAACTTCTCAGAACACTACAAATACGTTCTGGCCGGTGTGCCTTATGAAGCCTAGGCGTTACACCCTTGGTTTTATATTCCAGATGTGAATGTGCGCCAGGCAGTTAACCAACGTTACAACGGGTTCTCTGGGTATTTTGTGCAGTTTCGGGCTTGTGTGAGGTAGCTGTTAAGATGCTAAATGGAAAAAGCACATCAGCTTCAGGAGATATTTTAACAAAGGATTTGGGACGTGACCGGGGAGTGTCTAGGGAAGGTTTACGAGGACGATTCTGGGAATGAAAGGTTTAATCTGTGAGGAGGCTTACGACCTGTACTCGCTGGAGTTTAGAAGAATGGGGGAGGGGATCTCAGTGAAACCTATCGAGTATTGAAAGACTTTGATAGAGTGGATGTGGAGAGGATGTTTCCAATAGTGGGGGAGTCTAGGACCAGAGGACACAGAGAGAGTGGATGTGGAGAGGATGTTTCCTGTAGTGGGGGAGTCTAGGACCAGAGGACACTGATAGAGTGGATGTGGAGAGGATGTTTCCTGTAGTGGGGGAGTCTAGGACCAGAGGACACAGATAGAGTGGATGTGGAGAGGATATTTCCGACAGTGGGGGAGTCTAGGACCAGAGGACACAGATAGAGAGGATGTGGTGAGGATGTTTCCTATAGTGGGGGAGTCTGCGACCAGAGGACACAGAGTGGATGTGGAGAGGATGTTTCCTATAGTGGGGGAGTCTAGGACCAGAGGACATAGATAGAGTGGATGTGGAGAGGATGTTTCCTATAGTGGGGGAGTCTAGGACCAGAGGACACAGATAGAGTGGATGTGGAGAGGATGTTTCCTGTAGTGGGGGAGTCTAGGACCAGAGGACACAGATAGAGTGGATGTGGAGAGGATGTTTCCTGTAGTGGGGGAGTCTAGGACCAGAGGACACAGATAGAGTGGATGTGGAGAGGATGTTTCCGACAGGGGGGGAGTCTAGGACCAGAGGACACAGATAGAGTGGATGTGGTGAGGATGTTTCCTATAGTGGGGAAGTCTGCGACCAGAGGACACAGAGTGGATGTGGAGAGGATGTTTCCTATAGTGGGGGAGTCTAGGACCAGAGGACACAGAGAGAGTGGATGTGGAGAGGATGTTTCCTGTAGTGGGGGAGTCTAGGACCAGAGGACACTGATAGAGTGGATGTGGAGAGGATGTTTCCTGTAGTGGGGGAGTCTAGGACCAGAGGACACAGATAGAGTGGATGTGGAGAGGATATTTCCGACAGTGGGGGAGTCTAGGACCAGAGGACACAGATAGAGAGGATGTGGTGAGGATGTTTCCTATAGTGGGGGAGTCTGCGACCAGAGGACACAGAGTGGATGTGGAGAGGATGTTTCCTATAGTGGGGGAGTCTAGGACCAGAGGACATAGATAGAGTGGATGTGGAGAGGATGTTTCCTATAGTGGGGGAGTCTAGGACCAGAGGACACAGATAGAGTGGATGTGGAGAGGATGTTTCCTGTAGTGGGGGAGTCTAGGACCAGAGGACACAGATAGAGTGGATGTGGAGAGGATGTTTCCTGTAGTGGGGGAGTCTAGGACCAGAGGACACAGATAGAGTGGATGTGGAGAGGATGTTTCCGACAGGGGGGGAGTCTAGGACCAGAGGACACAGATAGAGTGGATGTGGTGAGGATGTTTCCTATAGTGGGGAAGTCTGCGACCAGAGGACACAGAGTGGATGTGGAGAGGATGTTTCCTATAGTGGGGGAGTCTAGGACCAGAGGACACAGATAGAGTGGATGTGGAGAGGATGTTTCCTATAGTGGGGGAGTCTAGGACCAGAGAACACAGATAGAGTGGATGTGGAGAGGATGTTTCCAATAGTGGGGGAGTCTAAGACCAGGTGGGTACAGCCTCAGAATAGATGGACACCCCTTAAGAATGGAGATGAGGAGGAATTTCATGAAGAGAGGAGGGTGGTGAATCCGTGGAATTCGTTGCCACAGACGGCTGTGGAGGCTGAGTCGTTGGGTAGATCTAAAGTGGAGGTTGACAGGTTCTGGATTAGTGGGTGGTGAAGGCAGGAGAGTGAGATGAGAGGGATAATAAATCAGCCATGGTGGAATAAAGGAGGAGACTCGATGGGCTGAATGGCCTATTTCTGCTCCTGTGCCTCAGGGGCGGGTGTGGGGGTGGTGAGGATGCCACCTGCGGAAACTAACCGGAGATCGTAAACTCTTTAGGTTCTCCAATGAGCGTTTGAGAATCTGTCAGGAATGTTGCAATTGGCCAGCGGCTTGGGAATTGTTCCTATAAACAACATTGGTTTGATTTAAAATAGAGCTCTGCTTGGGAATATTTCCAACCACTGACTGTGGGAAACGCTCCTCAAATCTTCCGTGCCGCTCCCTGGCGAGGAGACCCTTGCCACGAACTCGCTAAGTTCAGTGGAGTTGACAGCGACGTGATTCAGGGGGCCTTTCGGCCCATCGATTCTGTGCTACACTGCCTCCTTTCCTTATCTTAATACTCGGGCCCTTAACTCCCATCGATGACCTCCCGTCCCCTGTGGTCCGTGGTGTGTTTGGACTTTATTATGGCGTTCTCACGATATTAACTTCCGCCGCCAATCTTTAGACCTGATTGTGGGTTGCGGATGAAATTTAAAATGTCGCCCTGGGCGATAGCTTCCTCGAGCTGTGGACGCCGGGCAATGCTGACTGACGTTTGTTTAGGGTGTCTTGGAGTGCGGGGCGAAGAGGGAGGTGTGTGGAAACTACATGTAATTTAAAGGAAGCGCTGTATGTACATTGCAACTGCAGAATTACCCTTCGATCTTTAGCACATAGAATGCTGTGTAATGCTGGGTCAGGCAGGCTTCTCTCTCCGAGAGCGTCTGGTTTTGTTCAATTAAACACTTGTGTATCCACTAGTGTCAGCCTGTCTCTGGGGAGCTCATGGGCACTTCTGCAATCCCCTGCCTCCTCTGTACAGTGGGCTGGCCGGCCTTGCCCGTTTCCACCCCGCACGACGGGGGGCGTGGAGTTGGGCCTTTGACAGGCGTTCACCCCGCCTCCTCATAATCTGAGGTGCCCCTAAGGTGGCCCCTCGTTCCCCCGCGCTGCAGTGCGAACCTCTGTCCGTAACTTGAGTCCTGGCAACTTTCCCGATCGGTGGGATCTCCCCGGTGCCCAGAACGGCACGGAGTGCGCCAAAATGCAGCCTCACCGGCCTCTCGTACAACTGCCACGCGTCCCCCGGTCTGACTGGCCAAGGCCGGTGCCTCACCGTGTCCTGCCTTTGTGTGACGGCCAGGATGGGGCAGCAGGAGGGTCTGCACCCGCACACCTGGAACCGCAGTGAGGGCCGTGGAGCGGTAGAACCGTACAGCACAGGAGCAGGCCCTTCTGCCCATCTGCCTCGTCCTATCGACGACATTATTAAAGATAGAATAGTGGCATATCTAGATAGCAGTGATAGGATTGGGCCGAGCCAGCAAGGGCAAATCATGCTTGACTAATCTGTTGGAGTTTTTCGAGGATGTAACCAGGAAGATAGACGGGGGAGATCCAGTGGATGTAGTGTACCTAGATTTTCAGAAGGCATTTGATAAGATCCCACATAGGAGATTGGTGGGTAAAATCAAAGCTCAGGGCATCGGGGGGGAGACATTGACATGGATAGAAAACTGGCAGGTAGAAAGCAAAGGGTAACAGTGAATGGGTGTTTCTCGGAATGGCAGGTGGTGACTAGTGGGGTGCCACAGGGACCACAGCTGTTTACGATTTACATCAACGATTTAGATGAAGGCATTGAGAGTAACATCAGCAAGTTTGCTGATGATATTAAGCTGGGTGGCAGTGTGACATGTGATGAGGATGTTAGGAGAATTCAGGGGGACTTGGATAGGCTGGGTGAGTGGGCAGATACTTGGCAGATGATGTTTAATGTGAATAAGTGTGAGTTTATCCACTTTGGGAGTAAGAACAGGAAGGCAGATTATTATCTGAACGGTGTAGAGTTGGGTAAGGGAGAAATACAAAGAGATCTCGGAGTCCTTGTTCATCAGTCACTGAAGGTGAATGAGCAAGTGCAGCAGGCAGTGAAGAAGGCTAATGGAATGTTGGCCTTTATTACAAAGGGAATTGAGTACAAGAGCAAGGAAATCCTCTTGCATTTGTACAGGGCCCTGGTGAGACCACACCTGGAGTATTGTGTACAGTTTTGGTCTCCAGGGTTAAGGAAGGACATCCTGGCTGTAGAGGAAGTGCAGCGTAGATTCATGAGGTTAATTCCTGGGATGTCGGGACTGTCTTACGCAGAGAGGTTAGAGAGACTGGGCTTGTACACGCTGGAATTAAGGAGATTGAGAGGGGATCTGATTGAAACATATAAGATTATTAAGGGATTGGACACGATAGAGGCAGGAAATATGTTCCAGATGCTGGGAGAGTCCAGTACCAGAGGGCATGGTTTGAGAATAAGGTGTAGGTCATTTAGGACAGAGTTAAGGAAAAACTTCTCCCAGAGTGTTGTGGGGTTTGGAATGCACTGCCTCGGAAGGTAAGTTGGAGGCCAATTCTCTGGATGCTTTCAAGAAGGAGCTAGATAGGTATCTTATGGATAGGGGAATCAAGGGATAGGGGGACAAGGCAGGAAGCGGGTATTGATAGTGAATGATCAGCCATGATCTCAAATGGCGGTGCAGGCTCGAAGGGCCGAATGGTCTACTTCTGCACCTATTGTCTATTGACACGCATCACCCCCCCCCCCCCCCCACCCAGCCGATCGACTTACCCCGGCTTCTCTCAAGTATTTCGGTCAAACCTGAATCCACCCTTGGTCCCACACTCGACCGAGCTCGAAGTGAACTTGCTGTATATACGTCGCCAAGTTTTCTTGCAGGCATTCACAGTAGAAATGCAATCAAATCAGTGGAATGCCTACACACAAAGACTGACAGACACCCTCCGAGTGAGGAAGCCCCCCCCCTCGAGTTCCCCTTAAACCTTTCACCCCCAACCCACGACCTCTACTAATCTGACCCACCTCAGTGGGGGGAAAAGCCTGCTTGCATTTGCCCCGTCTGCACCCCTCATAATTTTGTTTACCTCCATCAAATCTACCCCCTAATCCCAAAGCTCCTAGTGAAAGTAAAGCTGCGGGGGCAAAACGTAGGCGGGGCAGCGTAAGGGAGTCGACGGTCAACGTTTTGGGCCGAGACCCTTCATCAGGATACTTTGCTGCAGTGACTCGAGGTGAGGTTTCTCTTGAGGGAAGATATTTGTGCAGGTGTTAGGAGTCTGGAGAGAGAGAGAAAGAGACAGGAGCTCAGCAGGCCAGGCAGCATCCATGGAAAGGAATAAAGGGCCGAGATTTTGGGGACGCGACCCTTCTACCGTTATTGGCGCAGCGACATCAGCACCGGACTTTGAGGCCAATGGTCCCGGGTTCGAATCCAGCCGGCCCCCCCATCCGTGCTGGGTCGGGCGTCGAGCTGGCGGCTCGTAAAATAAGACAGATGAATGCTACGGAAACGGCAGAAATGCCGCCCGAGGCGTGGAAGGAAACGGGTAGAACCCTTCTTCAGGATGGTTCCTCGACTCAGGCGGAATTCAGTCTGTTGCTTCGCTAGCAGGGCAGATACACACTCACGGGTGAGTGGATACGGGCCAAGGTCAGGACTCTCATTTACGCCGGGTGTCGGTTTATGATTGCGCCAGTGGAAGATGCAGGGAATGCCGGCTACTCCAGGCACGCGCGCGCTCGCCAAAGTCAGCATTTTCCAGAGAAGGGGGGAGCACTAAAAGGGGCAGAGGAGCGCAGGGGCTAACGGCCGGGGGTCGTTGGGCTGGGGTAACGCCTACAAGCCAGCTTAGAAGAAAGCGCTGTGTTCTCCGGCCACGAGAGGAGCACAGGGTTAATGGCAGTGGGCGGGGTGGACTGGGCTAATATTACAGGAAAGGTCAGGAAGAAAAATACCCTGTTCTCCGGCTCGCAAGAGGCTAACGACGGGGGGCGGGGGCTGAGTTTACAGGCGAGTTTAGACAAAGTTCTGGCTGCCTAGAAGAGCATGGCAGTTAATGGCAGTTGGGGGGTTCCATTTACTTAATTATTGAAACACAGCACGGAGCAAACCCTCAGTTTAGTCCAAGCCTAATCAGGGGCAGTTTAGAAAGACCTTATTAACTGGTAGGTGGGGTGGGTAATGTAGAAACTCCTCACAGGCAGCCTGCGGGAATTGAACCCGGGTCTCCCGCACTCAAAAGCGTCGTTCTGACCGCTGGGTGATGTCAGGAGGTTAAAGTATTGTGTTCTGTGGACACCGGCGGGCAAGCTCCTAGTGTTCTGCTGCGACTGTCCGGACATTGGGCCCCCTTGCTTGGTTACTGCTATTGCCATTGAAGTGAGAGACTTCTCCGGGACGTGGCAGCCCGTTGGGTCCTGCGCCGTCCGGATAGGCCGGGGCCGGGCGGGTTTCCCGCGGCGCCGCGAGGCCTCTCCGGGCTCCGTGGGGTTTTTGCCCTGCGGACGTGACGGACTTGAAACGGAGGCTCGGGCCTCCTTCGCCGGCTGCTCCGGGCAGACATCTGGCGGCCGTGTCAGGATGCTGAGTTTCTCCGGCGTTCTGTACACGGTAGGGTCCGTCCGGGTTCAGGGTTCCAACCCGAAACGTTCCCATGCCCACAGTCACCGAGTTCCTCCAGCGGATTGTTTATCGCATGAGAATTCCTCCGATACTTTCACCCTCGTTAGCCACGGCCTTTAATCTATATTTAGCGTTCAGTTATGCGAGCACATGGTCTTTCTATTCTGGGCTTCTGGAGCCGGGAGAATCCAGTCAGCCCAGATGCAATGTAAATACCCTGGGTGGCCTCTTCATTAGGTACACTTGCTCGCTGATGTGAATATCCAATCAGCAATCACGTGGCAGCCACAGTGCATAAGAGCCCGCTCAAGAGGCTCGGTTGTTGTGAAGGGGGGGAAGGAATGTGGGCTAAATGAATGGTTGTTGGTGCCAGATGGGAGGTTTGAGCATCTCAGAAAATGCTGATCTCCTGGGTTTCCACGCGCAACAGTCTGTATGGCAGGGGCTCCCAATCAGTTCCTGATAGGGGTCCATGGCATAAAAACGTTGGGAACCCCCGGTCTAGCGTTTACGGAGGATGCTACGAGAAGCAGAAGACATAAAGTGGGGGGGCAGTTCTGTGGGCGAAAAAGCCTCGTTAACGAGAGAGGTCAGAGGGGAACGGCCGGACTGGTTCGAGCCGACGGGAAGGCAACAGTGACTCTAATAACCACCGTCACATCTCTGAGCGCACAACACGCTGAACCAGGAGGAGGCACCTCATAAAGCGGCAACTTTGTCAGGGGGCGAGTCTCCACCTGGGAAGAGCCTGGAGATTGGCCCCTGAAATGATGAGTGAGAGGCTGCGGCCGAGGACTGGAGGCCTGGAGTGTGTGTGTGTGTGTTGGTTTAACTTCTGAAAAACGCTGTAGGACTATGCGGGACCTGATTGTTGAGGGGTGATAACTGTCCCTGAACCTGGTGGTGTGGGACCTGATGCTCGAGGGATGATAACTGTCCCTGAACCTGGTGGTGTGGGACCTGACGGTTGAGGGGTGATAACTGTCCCTGAACCTGGTGGTGTGGGACCTGATGGTTGAGGGGTGATAACTGTCCCTGAACCTGGTGGTGTGGGACCTGACGGTTGAGGGGTGATAACTGTCCCTGAACCTGGTGGTGTGGGACCTGATGGTTGAGGGGTGATAACTGTCCCTGAACCGGTGGTGTGGGACCTGATGGTTGAGGGGTGATAACTGTCCCTGAACCTGGTGGTGTGGGACCTGACGGTTGAGGGGTGATAACTGTCCCTGAACCTGGTTGTGTGGGACCTGATGGTTGAGGGGTGATAACTGTCCCTGAACCTGGTGGTGTGGGACCTGATGGTTGAGGGGTGATAACTGTCCCTGAACCTGGTGGTGTGGGACCTGACGGTTGAGGGGTGATAACTGTCCCTGAACCTGGTGGTGT